>NW_025378813.1:0-3780 GCF_016433145.1 Gracilinanus agilis
AGGAAGGAAGGAAGGAAAACAAATTGGAGAATAAACATATAAGACTGAAAAGGTAAGAAGGTGTTAATTTGGTGAAGGGCTTTCAAGGCCAACCAGAGCATTTTGTATTTGATCTGAGAGGTAACAGGAAGCTCCTGGAGTTTTTTGTACTTTAGAAAGATCACTGACCATTGAAAGAAGGATGAACTAGAGAAGAGTGAGATGCGAGGCAAGGAGATGGATCACCAGGCTATTTCAGGAGTCTAGGTAAGGTATAAGTGACTCATCTAAGGTCACACAGATAATAACATCTCTGAGAGATGTTATTATCCCACTGCTATGTCCATTTCTGAGTTTCTTTCATCCATCAGAGCTGGGAGTGGAGTGTATCAACTCTAAAAATAGGAATGACACAATAGAACCCAGAAAACCAGAATGTGCAGATTGAATGAGTTGGAAGACACTCAAAGGGACTTTGGGGAACCAAGAAATACTTCCTGAAAGAGGACCTGCCTGGGGGTGCCCTGCGGCAACATTACTTAAAGCTCAGAAACGACCTCTACCTATTTCAGCTGGAGCAGTGGGAGAAACAGGTGGTGCAATGAATTTTGTAGGGACTGAGATGAACCTCTGGGGAGGGTTACTTTATTAGGTGATTAAGTACATTCTTTATTGTCATACCTTCTGTCTTAGAATCAATACTCTGTATTGGTTCCAAGGCAGAAGAGTGGTAAGGGCTAGGCAGTGGGGGTCAAGTGACTCGCCCAGGGACATACAGGAAGTGGCTGAGGTCAGATTTGAACCTAGGACCTCCTATCTCCAAGCCTGGCTCTGAGCCACCTAGCTGCCATCCCCCCACAAAATAAACAATTAAATAACTGACTGCCTTCCCTGAGGCTCCGTGATAGAATGTGGGTGCCAGCCTCAGAGAAAACACCACCTAGACTGAAGCCTACACCCATTGACTATGACCCTGGACGAGTCATTTAACCTCTAAGTACCACAAGCAACTCTGGATACTGTTCAGCAAAGCAATTGTTGGTAAGCACTGGTAGAAAGAATATATATGCTATATATATTATATGTTATGGTATATATAGAGAGAGAGTATATGTTATGGTATATATACTATATATATACCATAACATATACTCTATTATATTACTAATATATACTAAAAAATCCCAAATCTGGGCAAAATAATAAATAAACAAATGAATGAATAAGCCTTCCCTAGAGAAGCATGTGTCCCAGGGCCAAACTAAGTATAAGAAAAATCACATTGGAAGAGGGTATAAAGGTATAACTAAAAAAAAAAAAATCACAGTGGATGAGCTACCTAAATAAATGGGTAAATAAATAAATGGCCCATATACATTTAGTGTTCCTCAATCCTTAGGAAAAAAATCAAAGAAATGGGTCACTTTGATAGATATACAAAAGCCTTCTTCATATAGGGAGGGATATATAATTTAATGAGACCCGGTGTTCTGATCCAAATAATGGAGCTTTTCATGGAATCTTAGCCTCTTAAGAGTTAGAAGTAACTCCTCAGCAGTCCTAATTTTCCCTTAACAAAAGCCATCCATGTCTGGTGTGTGACAGAAGTTCAAGGCCAATTTGTAAATGCTGGTTCTCACTGGCAGAGAAAACCCATTGTCTGCTCTTACTGTTCTTTAAAGATGGGCAGCCTAGAGCACAGAAGGAGCAGCCACTGTGGCATCATTAGGAGACACAGATGGCAAGTCATGCAGTGACTGCCCGAGCCTGTGAATAACTTGCACTTACCCCTCTGGAGCAAAGGGGAAAAGAAGTGATTTCCATGGTGCTGCTGGCATTCCAACATGGGAGCCCCACAAACGTGTTCCTAGAGGAATTCAAAAGTTTCAAATCAGCATTTTTTTTAAATTTCCTTTACTATCATCATTTTTTTTTTGGTCTGTGTTGTCTTTTACAACATGTCTAATGTAGAGATGTTATGCATGACGGCACATGTGTAATCTATATCAAATTTCTTCTTTTCTCAAAGAAAGGGTAAGGGAAGAGAGGAAAGAAAAGAAGAGGGAATGCAAATTTTTTTTAAAATGAATGTTAAAAAATGTTGCTTACATGTAAAAGAGAAAAAATTAAATTAAATTTTTTAAAAAGTTTCAAATCTGTAGCTTTTGTTTGTTTGTTTGTTTTTATTTATTTTAAACCCTTAACTTCTGTGTATTGACTTATAGGTGGAAGAGTGGTAAGGGTAACAAATCTATAGCTTTAATGGATAAGGAAGCACAGGCTATCTATGTATCACCGAGAGCATCATAGAGGCTCTAACCTAGAGTTGGCAGCTTGGCATGGTAGATGGAGCAACTGGATTTGAAATCCAGAAGAAATATTTTCAAATTCCACCTAGCTGGGCAAGTCAGCCAAACTTACAAATTCAGTTTCTTCATGTGTAAAATGGAAATAGCAATATCTATGGCACCTACCACTCCAGTGACTCCTATCACCTCCAGGATCAAAAACAAAAACCTCTATTTGGTGTTCAAAGCCCTTCAAAACCAATATTCCCATCTTTCCAGTTTCCTTATACTTTACACCTTACCAGTGACATTGGCCTCCTTGCTGTCCCACAGACAAGATATTCTGTCTCTTAGTTCCAGCATTTTCTCTGGCTATCTCCAGTGCCTAGTATTTTCTTCTTGGCTTCCCTGTATTCATTCATGTCCCAACTAACATCTCATCTACAGGAAGTCTTACCCAACTCTTCTTAATTCTATTACTATTGGTCCCTGGTCATTATATCCTCTCTATCCATTTATTATAAACAAATAGTTTATATAATTTTAACATTTATTTCAAAATTATTTTACTTATTCATATATTACATCATAAAAATTTTCCACATGAGTCTTTCTGTTATATGATCAAACTTTCCTCTTTTCCTTTCCCCTTCTTGGTGCTGGCACACAATTCGATCTGGGTTATACATGTATTATCATGTATAACGTATTTCCATATTGATCATTTTTGTGAGTAACCTTATAAAACAAAAACTCCACACATAAATCCAAATAAACGATTGAAAAATCAAATGCTTTCATCAGCATTCTGACTCCCACAGTTCTTTCTCTGGAGGTAGATAGCATTCTTGGTCATAAATCCCCCAGAATTGTCCTGGATCATTGTATTGTTTATAATAGCTAAGTTATAATATTTATTATTAATAGTTTATTTGTACATAGTAATTCATTTGGTTGTTTCCTCCATTAGATCATGAACTCTTTGAAGGCAGGGACTGACTGTCTTTTGCCTTTCCTTGTTTCCCCAGCATTTGGCACCATGCTTCATACATAATGGATGCTTAATAAATTCTGACTGACCAGCTGACTCAGGGTTGTTGTGAGTCTCCAATAAGATCATGCATATAAAGTATTTGTTATATTTTAAAAATATGTACAAAGTATATTCAGGACAAATTGGAAATAATTAAGAGAGGAAAATCAAAAGAATTATGCAGAACTGGGAAATATTTCTTGTAGAGGATGGGATTTTAGCTGGGGCTTGAAAGAGGGCAGGGAAATCAAGAGGAAAATGAGGAGGGAGGATATTCCAAGCATAAAAGATAACAAGAGAAAATGGCTGGAACCAAGGTGGACTGTCTTGTTTGTGGGACAGCAAAGAGTCCCGTGTGTGAGTGGGTTGTAAGGTATAGGAAAACTGGAAAGATGGGAAAGTTGATTATGAAAAGCTTTGAAAATAGAGAAGAAAAAAAGAAAAGAAAGAAAGAGGAGAGGAGAGGAGGAGGAAGAGGGG
>NW_025378814.1:0-2861 GCF_016433145.1 Gracilinanus agilis
TATATATATATATATATATATATATATGTGTGTGTGTGTGTGTGTGTGTGTGTGTGTATACACACACATATACATACATACATGCATATATATGCATATATAACACAATTTTTAAGGAATTCTTATAAGTCCTTATTAATATCTGATTGACATGACAAAGTTTACCATTCACAAATATTAACCCTTTTAACAAGTCAACAGAGATTCATATCTCTAAACACTTATATCCAGAAAGCAGAGAAAAAGCACATCAATGAATTGGGCATGCAATTAAAAAATATAAAAAGAAAAATTTGAAATTCCCATTTAAAGACCAAATTATAAATCTGAAAAATTAAAGGAGAAATAAATAAAACTGAAAGAAAGAAAACCATTGAAGTAATGTTATACTAGCATTTGGTTTTATTAAAAAGCAAATTAAATAGATTAATTGTTGGTTAATTTCATTATAAAAAGAAAGAAGAAAATCTAATTACCAGTATCAAAAAAAGAAAAAAAGTGTGGCAGCTGGGTAGCTCAGTGGATTGAGAGTCAGGCCTAGATATAGGAGATCCTAGGTTCAAATCCAGCCTCAGACACTTCCCAGCTGTGTGACCCTGGGCAAATCACTTGACCCACATTGCCCACCCTTACCAATCTTCCACCTATGAGTCAATACACAGAAGTTAAGGGTTTAAAAAAAGTGAATTAATCACCAATGAAGATGAAATTAAAGCAATCATCAGGAGGTATTTTGCCAAATGATATAACAATAAATCTGAAAACCCAAGTGAAATGGTTGAATATTTACAAAAATATAAATTGCACAGATTAACAAAAAAGGAAACAGAAAACAAATAATTCCATCTTAGAAAAATAAATTTAAAGCCTTTAATGAACTGCCTAAGAAAAAATTCCAGGGTTAGATGGATTTACAATTGAATTGGATCAAACATTCAAGGGCAATTAATCTCAAAACTACTTACACTATTTGGGAAAGTAGGTAAAGAAAAAGTCCTATCAAATTCCTTTGTGACACAAATATGGTGCTCATATCTAAGCCTGGAAAATCAAAAAAAGAAAAATTTAGGCCAATTTCCTTAATGAATATAGACAAAAATATTTTAAATAAAATACTAAATAGGGGACTATAGCAACAATTTACAAAGGTCATTCATTATCACTAGGTGAGAATTCTACTAGTAATACAGAGATGGCTTCTACTAGTAGAGCAGAGAAGCCTCCCAACTTGGCTTTTCAAACTTCATCTTAGCTCTTCCCCTGAATCCTTCAATTAGCCAACAGTCTTCATAGTCATATTTCCTGGCCTCCATGGTGCAGGTTGCTGGCAGATACATGACTCTGTGACTACTATGGTGAGTTTTTCTGGTATTGAACTGGGTTGGAGGTCCCCTAGATATTTAATTCATACAAAGGTAAGTGGCCTTGCAGTATCAGATCTCAAACTGTACTATAAAACAGTCATAGTCAAAACAGTCTGGTACTGGCTAAAAATAGAATGGTGGACAATGGAATCAATTAGATATATAATATTCAGGGGTAACATACTTTAACAATGTGGTATTTGATAAACTCATAGATCCCAGCTTTTAGGATAAAAACTCTTGATTTGATAAAAATGTTTGTAGAAACTAGAAAGAAAAAGTACAGAACAACCAAGTATAGACTAATATTTTAGAGCATATGCCAAGATAGTATATCTTGGTCAATGTAAAAATACATATATGATTTAGACATAAATGGTAAGATACGCAAATTAGGGAAACATAGAATAGTTTACCTGTCATAACTTTAAAAAAAGGGAAGAATTTATGAACCAATGTAGTAGAACACATTATTAAATGTAAAATGAATAATTTTATTACATGAAATTTAAAACATTTTTAATCAATAAAACTAATATAACCAAGATTTGAAGGGAAACAAAAGACTTTGAAAAAAAATCATAGCAAATTTCCCTGATAAAGATCTAATTTCTCAAATTCCAAATTGCCAGCCAGAATGGCTGGATTAGTTCACAGCTCCACCAGCAATGCATTAATGTCCCAATTTTGCCACATCCCCTCCAACATTTATTATTCTCCCCTTCTTTCATTTTAGCCAATCTGCTAGGTGTGAGGTGATACCTCAGAGTTGTTTTGATTTGCATTTCTCTAATTATTAGAGATTTGGAACACTTTCTCATGTGCTTATTGATACTTTTGATTTCTTTACCTGAAAATTGCCTATTCATGTCTCTTGCCCATTTATCAGTTGGGGAATGGCTTGATTTTTTATACAATTGCTTTAACTCCTGGTATATTTGAGTAATTAGACCCCTGTCAGAGTTTTTCTTTATAAAGATTTTTTTCCCAATTTGTTGTTTCCCTTCTGATTTTGACTACATTGTTTTTGTTTGTACAAAAACTTTTTAGTTTAATATAATCAAGACCATTTAATTTACATTTTGTAATTTTTTCTAACTCTTGCTTGGTTTTAAAGTCTTTCCTTTCCCAGAGATCTGACAAGTATACTATTCTGTGTTCACTTAACTTGTTTATAGTTTCCCTCTTTATATTCAAGTCATTCACCCATTCTGAATTTATCTTGGTATAGGGTGTGAGATGTTGATCTAGACCTAATATCTCCCATATTATTTTCCACATTTCCCAGCAGTTTTTGTCAAATAGTGGATTCATGTCCCAAAAGTTGGGCTCTTTGGGTTTATCATACACTGTCTTGCTGATGTCATTTATCCCAAGTCTATTCCATTGATCCTCCTCTCTATCTCTTAGCCAGTACCATATTGTTTTGCTGACTGCTGCTTTATAGTATAGTTTAATATCTGGTACTGCTAGGCCCCCTTCCTTCACATTTTTTTT
>NW_025378815.1:0-3400 GCF_016433145.1 Gracilinanus agilis
TATTTATTTGTTTATTTATTTATTTATTTATTTATTTATGGCTTTGACTCCTTCATCTGAAAATTGTGTCTTCTTTTCTTTTGCCCATTTATCAACTGGGAGATGACCTATTCTTATAAATTTGACAAAGTTCCCTATATATTTTAGATATGAGACCTCTATCTGAGAGGCTGCCTATAAATTTTTTTTTCACAACTGCTTGATCAGTTTAGTTGATGGAGATATCATTGGGAATACAGACTCTAAACAATCACCCTAGTGCAAATATCAATAATATGGAAATGGGTCCTGATCAATGACAAAAGTAAAACCCAGTAGAATTGGAAGGGGTAATGGGGGGAGGGAAAGAACATGAATCTTATAACCATGGAAAAATAATCTAAAATTAATTAATTAAATAAAAATTCACCTCCCCAAATAATTGTTTTCACAATTTTTTTCTTTTCTTCCAGTCTTGCTAAGATTTGTTTTATTTGAATAAAATACTTTACATTTTTGTACATTTACATTTTACTTTTAATGTACTCAAATTAATGTACTAAAATTTAATGTACTTGAAATTATACATTTTATATCTCATAACATGCTCCATCTTTTGCTTACCCAAAAATCTTCTATCCATAAAACTGATTGGTAATATATTCTCTATTCTTCCAAATTGCTTATTCATTTTATGTCTAGATCAATTATCTATTTTGATCTTTGTGAATAGTGTTAAGATTTTGGTAGTTGTATTTCTTGAAACAAAGCAGCACTTGATCCTGCCAATCATATGCTGCTTTGTCCTGTGTTGATGGACATTATCCATTTTCCCAAGTTCTAGGGTTTCAAAAAGTTTGCCCTCATTTGGATTAAATACTTGGTATAGGAATCATGCATAAGAGGTAACGCAATTTTAGTTATCTCTCCAGTCTATAACATCTATAAAGGATACCTAAAAGAGAATGTAAGTTCCGAGATGGAAAATATAGTTTCCTTGTCATCTCAGTATCTACAGTGTCTATTACAGTAACTGGGATAAGAAGCACGGTCTTGTAAGGCAGCCTTGAGCAAAGGTACAGATTATTTCAATCTTCCATAAAGAGAATTGATGAATTTTGGAGCTGTGGAAGGTACTGTGACAAAGTAGAAAGAGATTCAGCTTCAGAATCAGTAAGAACTGAATTCAGTTACTGCCTTTGATACATACTGGCTATGTGATCCTTGATAAATTAACCTCTCAGTGCTCAAGGCAATAATATATGACTTGGGGAGCATTCACCTACCTGTAAGGTTTCCTGAATACTGCCATTGTAGTTTGTGATTTCTGTTGCTCCTGGATTTCCTTTTTGCACAGGTGTACTCTATAAAGGTTTAAAGAAGAATTTGTTTATTAAAAAGTTGTTAACAACAACATTCCTGAGAATTCTGGGAAGATGGCGGCTTCAATGGAGCAAATCCTGAAATCTCCGCACCCATTCCACATTGAGATAGGAAACAAAGCTCTTGGAGAAGAAAGAGGACCAAATCTAACAATGGGTCAGAGGAGGGGGATACTACTGCTGGACAGCTCAGGAGGTATGGCAAGAAAAAGGCTTGAATTCTTGAACTTTTGGGTCTGAGGGTCTATAAGGAGAATCCCAGAACCTTCCCCCACATGATGTGTGGAGTCTCCAGTGGAGTCTCCCTGAAATCTTCAGGAAAAGAAGGTGCACTGGCCTGGAGAGAGGGCTTTGCTGGCTCTGGACTTGGGGATTTGAACATAGGCCCTGGGGAGGTGGCTAGAGAAGAAATCCAAAGAAACACAGCAAAAACATTGAAATATGGTGGCTTAGATGGAGCAAAATGTCAGACTTACAGGCTTTACTACACTGAGATAGAGAACAAAGGGCTTCAAAAGGAAAGAAAACCAGGTCTAACATCAAGGCAGAGCAGTGGGACCTTGCTGCTGGACAGCTCAGGGAAAACACTCCATCATGTCCACCCCACTTAATGTGCCACAGGGCACATTAAGCAATACAGACTAATCCAGTCCAGGCTTAATCCCATCAATTGGAAGGATAAGAAGTCTTCAGGGGGCAGGGAAACTCCAACACCCCTCCTCCATAGACTGCAGAGAACATAACTACAAACCTCCATTGCCAGCTGGAGGAAGATCTTTCATCAAAGCTCATTAAATTCATTTGCTTAGCCTAGCAGAACAGAGAAGGAAAAAATATGAGTAAACAACAGAAAAAGATAAAAGAAATTACAAATGACAGCTTCTTTCCAGGCAGAAAAAATGAAATAGAAGATGAGGAAACTCCAGCAAAATGGACACAGGCTTTGGAAGATCTCAAAATTCCTTTAACACAAGAACTTCAGGAACTCAAAAAGCAATCAAGAGAGGCTGAAGACATTTTGCAAAAGGAAATACATGAACTTAAAACAAGAAAATAAAGTCTTAAAAGCCAAAACTAACTAGCTCAAAAACAAAGCAAAGAAGATAAAAGATGATCTACAAAGAAAATCAGACCAGAAGGAGAAGGATGACCAAAATGCCAGGGATGAAATTCAATCTAAAATAATAGAACTCAACAACTAGAAGCAAATGACATCACAATGCAGTAAGAATATATAAAACAAAATAAAAAATGAAAAATTTGAGGAGAATATGAAACACATCATTGATTAAACCAAAGATCTGGAGAACAGAACTAAAAGAGACAATTTAAGAATTATTGGTTTACCAGAACATCATGATAAAAGAAAAAATTTAGATATCATTCTACAAGAAATTATGAGAGACAATTGCCCTGACATTCTTGAACAAGAGGGAAAATTGGAAATTGAAAGAATCCACAGATCACCTTCTACATTTAATCCACAACTGACAACTTCCAGGAATATTATAGCAAAATTCAAAAACTACCAGACCAAGGAAAAAATATTACAAGCTGCTAAAAATAAGCCATTCACATATCAGGGAACCACAATTAGGATAACACATGATCTGGCTGCATCTACATTGAAGGACTAGAAGGCATTGAACATAATATTCTGGAAAGCAAGAGAAGTGGGTCTACAACCAAGAATCAACTATCCAGCAAAACTGACTATATTTGTCTAGGGGAAAGTATGGTCATTCAATAAAATTGAGGACTTCCAAGCTTTCATAAAGAAAAAACTGGACTTAAAAAGAGAGTTTGCTGCCCAAATACAGAAATCAAGAGAATCATCATAAGGTAATTATGAGGATGGGGGGAGAGGAAAATCTTTTCTTTAAGGGACCTAATAAGTTCAATCAATTTGTATCCCAAGAAAAAAAGAAGATATTGGCAAATATAAAAAAAATGTTATTACCAACAGGGTAACTTGAAGAGGCTTACATAGAGGGAACAGTGACAAACTGTATAGGATGAAATGTCAAGATATATATATA
>NW_025378816.1:0-3171 GCF_016433145.1 Gracilinanus agilis
TCCTTGATATTTGAATTGTCTCTTTCTGGCTTCTTGTAAGATTTTTTCTTTTGCTTGAAAGCTTTTGAATTTGGCAATAATATTTCTAACCGATTTCTTCTCTGGGTCGAATATGGTGGGTGTTCTATGGATCCTTTCGATGTCTATATTGCCCTCTTGTTGTAGGACTTCAGGGCAATTTTGCTGAATAATTTCTTTTAGTACGGAGTCCAGGTTTCTATTAATTTCTGGGTTTTCTGGAAGACCAATTATTCTCAAATTGTCTCTTCTAGACCGGTTTTCTTGGTCTGTCACTCTCTCATTGAGATATTTCATATTTCCTTCTATTTTTTCAGTCTTTTGACTTTGTTTTATTTGTTCTTGTTGTCTTGAGAGATCATTGGTTTCTAATTGCTCGACTCTAGCCTTTAGGGACTGGTTATCGGCTATAATTTTTTGGTTTTCGGCTATAATCTTTTGGTATTCCTTTTCAATCTTGTCATTTCTGGTGTTCAATTTGCTTATCAGTTCATTTGATTTCTGAGCCTCACTTTCCAATTGCAAGATTCTACCTTTTAAACTGTTATTTTCTTGCCAGATCTCTTCCATTTTCCTCAGAATCTCAGTTTTGAACTCTTCCATAGCTTGTGAGGAGTTTTCCTTATTTGAGGAGGGTCCGGATGCTTGTTTGTTCTCCTCCTCTGTTTGCTCGGTTGTCTGGATTTTCTCTGTGTAAAAGCTGTCGAGTGTTAAAGACTTCTTCTTTTTGTTATTATTCTTTCTCTTCTGAACCTCCTGATGCTGATGCTGAGTAGCCATCATTAGCCCAGCAGCTTCTCAGCTTTATCCTCGGGCTCAGTGTCTGTTCCCAATCTATTGGCTCCTGAGGTCTGAATTCTGGTTTTTTCCGAGGTCAAGCCCCCTGGTGGGCCCTCTTGCTTGATCCTCTGCTGGAGGTTTCTTTACAAGTCTCAGGGCGCTGCTTCTACAGTCGTATACCCGTCTGCACTGGTTCCCCACTTAGGCTTAGTTCTGCCTCCACCCACGCCTCTACTCAGCCGGCACTCTGCGCGCCCAGCGTCCTGCTCCGGCGCGCGCGCTCAGATTTCGCGTGCTTTTTTTGACTTAATGGGGTCCTAAGTCTTGCTGCTGTCAGGAACAGGTCCCGGAGCTGCTGATGACTCGATGGGTGCCCCAAACTTGCTCTATTTCTTTTTAGCTGGGTTCGGAGCTATAGGTGAGTGTGGAGGGGGTGGGGGTGGGGCGGTTGCTCAGCTCGCGATTTAAGGAGAGCCCTTTTTAGCCTGGAAATGTCTCGATTCCACGTACCTTCCACGCTGTGCCCTGTTGTGGGGTTCCTCCGTTCGTCTGGACTTGTTTTTATGTCCCCTTGAGGAGTTTTGTATGTTTCGGTCAGGAGAGGTTAAGAGCTGCTTCTTACTCTGCCGCCATCTTAACCCGGAAGTCCGGTCCCACTAGCTTTTGATGTGCCCTGCAGTGTATTACAGATAACTTTGCTGGCAATTGTATGGCCGCTAACAATTTGCTAATTAGTTTCCCATATGCTATTGCTTTCCCATTAGATGTTATAAACCCTCTTTTCTTCCAAATTTCTCCCGAAGAATGAACAATCGAAAATCCATACTTCGAGTCTGTAAAAACACACTCCAAGTGATCCCCGTGGCTACTTTCATTATTCAACATAACTTCTGATCTGTTATTTGCAATAATGTATTCTTGACCTTCTAGTTCAAATTTTAACCCATTTGACACTAGATTTCTGTCAAAATTCTCAACTAACTTCTGTGGATTTGTGTTTTCCACAAGAGAAATCTCTTTGCCAAAAATGTCCTTATATATATCCTGTACATCATTTTGCACTTCCAAATCATGTATTGATTTCTTCCTTTTTTCAAATACAGTATATTGATTATCCTCAATATTTTCCATCACTAACACATTAGCCTCATTCATGCCTCTACACTTCTTTCTCTCTAAATATTCCTTTTCTCTTTGATCTGTTTTATTAACTAACCTTCATAAAGAAACTGCTTTCGGCCTACCTCCTATCTTTAAAAATTTTTCCATTTCTTCTTATGATGGTTCATCTGTTCTTTTGCAATCATGTTGGCAACAAGTTTGAGATTTTTGTACTTTGCTTGCCCAACTATTGTTAGTATATGGTTTCTTGTATGAATCTGTCTTATCTTAGGAGAAATCAATCTGCTTCCTGAATCTGCATTCCCTCAAAAGGTGACCTGCCTTGGAAGTTCCGGGTTAAGATGGCGGCAGAGTAAGAAGCAGCTCTTAACCTCTCCTGACTGAAACACACAAAACTCTTCAAGGGGACATAAAAACAAGTCCAGACGAACGGAGGAACCCCACAACAGGGCACAGTGTGGAAGGTACGTGGAATCGGGGCATTTCCATGTTATAAAGGGGTGAAACAGCTCTCACTAAATTGCGGACTGAGCAACCACTTCACCCCCACCCCCTCCACACACACCACCTATAGCGCTGAAGCCAGCTAAAAAGAAATAGAGCAAGTTTGGGGCACCCATCGAGTCATTGGCAGCTCCGGGGCCTGTTCCTGAGAGCAGCAAGATTTAGGACCCCAAAAAGCTAAAGAACGCACACAAACACTGAGCGCAGGAGCAGGACGCAGAGAACGGACACAGGATGCAGAGCGCAGAGCACAGAACACGGGCTCAGAGAACAGGCGCGGGCGGAGGCGTGGGAGGAGGCAGACACAGCCACGAGACAAAGCTCTGAAACCCTGAGTGGGGAACCAGCGTAGATGGGTATACAACTGTGGAAGCAGCGCCCTGAGACTTGTAAAGGAACCTCCCGCAGAGGATCAAGCAAGGGGGTCCACTAGGGGGCTTGACCTTGGAAAAAAACAGAACTCAGACCTCAGGAGCCAAAGGACCGCGGACAGACCCCTAGCGCAAGCATAAAGCTGAGAAGCTGCTGGGCTAATGTTGGCTACCCAGACTCAGGAAGTTCAGAAGAGAAAGATGAACAACAAGAAAAAGAAGTCTTTAACACTTTACAACTTTTACACAGAGAAAATCCAGACAAACAAGCAAACAGAGGAGGAGAACAAATAAGCATCAGGACCCTCCTCAAATAAAAGAAAACTCCTCACAAGCTATGGAAGAGTTCAAAAATGAGATTCTGAGGAAGATGGAA
>NW_025378817.1:0-4961 GCF_016433145.1 Gracilinanus agilis
AGGGAGGGAGGAAGAAATTATCAGAAATCAAATTATCAGAAATCAAATTATCAGAGAAAGAATTGTCAGATATTATGTGCCAATGATGGACTGTGCTAAGAGCTGTACAAATATTATCTCATTTCATTCTCACAACTCTAGAAAGTTATTATTGTGCTCATTTCACAATTGAAGAAACTGAGTCAGATAGCAGTTAAGAGGCTTGCCCTAGATCACATAGTAAGTATCTGAGGTCAGATCTGAACTCAAGTTTTCCTGACTCCAGGCCCAGTACTCTATCTACTGCCAAGCCTAGCATTGGGTTCAAATCTCATTTCTACCACATGATGACTGTGTGACCTGAGCAAGTTTGTTTTTATTTTTCAGTGCCTGCAGGAAACTAAGTCTATATATTAAGATCAGTTGCTGACCTGTATTGGCCAAAAAAAAAAAAAAAAGGTAATAACCTCTATATATAGGTGATGCACACATATGTGTAAGGTATATGCATATATATGATATATACACACACATATACCTCTACATATCACATTCCCCTCGCAACAACAGTATAAGGAAAATATTTCAAGAAATCATTATCCTCATTTATTAGACAATGAAACTTAGGAACAGGAAAGGGATGATTGATTCTTTGGCTCATAGTGCGTAAGTCTCAGAGTCCACACAAGTCAGGTCTCCTGACTTAGTCTAGCAGAGTATATCCCTTCCCCTATTCCTCACTGTTCAAGAAACCCCAATCTGGGACCGCATTGCAGCTGCTGAGGTTGACACAACTTCTGCTGGGTTTTAATTGGAGTGTGGAAGCAGGACCAATAGCCAAGTGACCAGATTAGGGTGGGGAGGGGGAAGAAGGGAGAGAAGACTTGGAATATATAAAATATATAAAAGCAGGGCTCTTTGATGGCTTGAGGAACTGACACATGGAAAATGTAATGTATTATTGACAAATATGTACGCTGGCTGCAAAAATAATTAACACAGGCAGAAAAGAAATAGGAATGAAATGAAGCAGAAAGACTTTGAAAGATTGGGAAGTGTCCGCTGAAATTGCCAAGCTCATGTCAGAGACATAATTAAAAATTTCCAATAGAACAGGTGAATAGGCACTCAGGAGAGTGTGATGTAAACCCAGTCAAGGTAGATCATTCTGGGAGTCTGCACTGAGGCACTAATCAGCGTTTTATGTTCAACTTTGCAGTGCACACGCTAGCAGATGGGGAAAGCTCTTAAAAGAAGATAGCTAAGCAGAATGCTACCTCCTTTACATATTCATAATAACCATCCCTGAAATTGTCGCCTGCTCGAAGAAAGCACTGTAGGACCAAGCCCTCTGAATAGAAACATAAATATGTGCAAAAAGTACCATAATGCAGTCAGTAAAACTGCAGACCCAGGAGAGCTTGTGGGGTGGGAAGGGAAATGATGAGAGTCTTCACTGGAAAGGGTTTTTAAGGTTGGTATATGAACCCATAAGGCCATTGTTGGTTACAGAGCCTACAATCAGATAAACCGAAGTGTTCCATGATAGGAAGTTAAAAAGCACCAGGAAACACTTCTTTAGACCAGATATTGCACGGGCGCCCGGGCACATATTGACACATATGCATATTCTTATGGGAAGCGATATTGCTGCAATAACAGAAACAATTAGGTGGTGGATTGTGGGTACATTAAAAGAGAACAATCCTTCATGATCAGAATGACTTTTTTGCTCATTCAACAACAACAAAAAAGACTCTTATTTTTTATTTGTTGGCAAAGCCAAATTAGAAAAAATATATATCTTTACGACCATAAGAGACAAATGAGTGATACCAAATATCACTAAAAATGCTATTAATCTACAGTGATATAAAATTACCATCTCAGCACAAAGAAAGCCTATATAATCTGAATTTCTCCTGCATCGTAAAAACGAATGAGAAGCGAAATTGAGAGTAAGTATGCTTTTGAGATGCCGTTAAGAGTTACATGCATTGTTAGCAAACGGGGTCAGACTCATTGAAGATTTACCTTGAGAAACAAATTTGTAGGGACAGAAAAACATTTCTAATGGGAAACATATCATCACCATTCATATTTGATGGTGTCACTGTTGAGGGTGATCCCCTTTCTTTAAATTGTTTTTTCTATGGCTGGTAAGTCTTAGGCTTTAAAAATCTCTCCCTCCCTATTCGTCTGTCCCAGTCCTCCAATTTTATCTCAGGACCCCAAAAGAGGGTAGTTTTTTTGGGGGAAGAGAGCAAGAGACAGGTTTCCACAGTGCATCAGACTTTGGTAACCACTAGGATATGAATTATTATCAGAGGTAGAACTAGATGGGAATGATTGGTGCTTTGTTCCAAGGCGCAGAAATGTAGAGGACACTGGCTGCACTTTCAGTCCTTTAAGAGTTTAGAAACATGAATAACATGGAAATGGGTTTTGAACAATGATACATGTATAACCCAGTAGAATTGCTTGTCAGCTCCGGGGTGGTGGGATGGGAGGGAAGAGGGGTGGGAAAAAATCATGAATCATGTAACCATCGAAAAATATTCTAAATTTTAAAAAATTTTAAAGAGGTTAGAAACAATTAAAAATTCAGTACCTAGTTAGCAAGAATAATTAATTCAAATAGGGAGCTTCCTTCACCAGCTATGGGCATGCATCTAGTTAACTCTTCAATGAATAGTGAGGAAGTAATCATCGAGTACCTAGTCTGTGGCAGGCACTGTGCACAAGGACAACAATGAAGCAGTCTCTGACGTTAAGGTACCCACATTCTATCAGAGGAAACAACAGGTAGATATATAAATATATACAAAATAAATACAAACTGTTTTTGGAGAGATGGTACTAAGCAACTGTTGGGAGTGTGGCACAGGATCCATCAGGAGAGACGTTATGTAGAAGGCTGTGAATCTTGAAGGAAATAAAGGATTCTAAGAGTCAGCTATAAAGTGGGAGTGCTCAGTGTTGCCTACCCCTGTGTTCTACTTGTCTTAAGCACAAAAATTACTCATTAGTTCTGAGTAGAATAAATTGGCCAACCAAGTGATCACCTTGACCCATGTTGTTTCTAACTAGGTCAGATCTTTAATGGCCAGGCCTTTCACTTTCTCTCTCTCTCTCTTGTTTTCATTCAGACTAGAAAGATGAGAAATCAGCATCATTCTTGACTATTCTGTCATATTCTAGAAATGAGACCATCAGGAGATGGAACCAGCTATTCACACAGAATTCCAAGGGATACTTGTGAGAGTTTCGAGTTCAGGGCAATAGAAGATGAAGAAAATGCAGGGCTCAACCTGGATGACATCAGCTCAAACTAGAAGTGTAAGGATAATCAAATCAAGTTGAGGGGCTGATGAAGATCTAGATATAGAGCAAAGCAAAAGAAATTGAAGTAGCAAGAGAGACTTGCTTCTACTTCTGCCTATATTAAAAAAAATATTTTAGGAAATCTTGAGACAAAACCTCTAAAGGGGTAAATTGAGCTAGAGAATGTTGTGGGAAGCCATTTCACAGCCCACAAACCCTGGTCAAAATCCAAAGACATCTTGAAGCTTGGTGCTAGCCAATGAGAAAAAACAAGAAGTCATAATGTCTTGCTTTTTAGTTACACCCTTTCCCTCTAACGCATTTTTGTATCAATAATCCAAGTTCATTTTCACAATGTTGCTAAGAAATACAGAGGCAAGTATGTAGAAGCCCTGTTTTTAGAGGAGATAATTGAAGTGTTAGTTATGGAACTAACTTGGAATCATATAATAGAGGACCCTTCTTATGACTTAATAGAATTAATAATAATACCTAAGAGGTCCCTACAGCCTAAGACCCTAAATCCCACTTTTTGTCTATTATTCTTTCTCTTAGAGTTTATATCGGTTAATATTATCTTTGCATCCACAGATACTAGACATTGTCTTTCTTGTCCAAATAGAAACTGCTGGAGCACTCCTGCTTCTATATTTAAAAACAAAACAAAATAGGGGGCAGCTGGGTGGCTCAGTGGATTGAGAGTCAGGCCTAGAGATGGGAGGTTCTGGGTTCAAATCTGGTCTCGGACACTTCCTAGCTATGTGACCCTGGGCAAGTCACTTAACTCCCATTGCCTAGCCCTTACCACCCTTCTGCCTTAGAACCAATACCCAGTATTGATTCTCTAAGGGTTTAAAAAAATAAACATTTTTATTTTAAAACATATTTCGTTTATATATCAATTTCATTCCCAAATGAGGCCCTTCTGTCTCCCTACCCAGTAAGCCATTTCTTATAACAAAGATTTTTTTTTATTGACTGAGGTAAGAGGAAGAGGAAAGCAGTTCTAAAAAACCAATACACCAGTGTGGCAGAAGGTATATATTGTATTCTATACCCATAGTCCCTCACCTCTGCAAAGAATGGAGGGGTACATTTTCTCAACTCTGCTCTGAGGTTCCTTCTTCCTCTTCCAGTACCATTCTCTGTAGTCCTGGTGTCTCTCTTCTCCTAGTTGTTACCCCTATGCCTGTCCTTTGTCTGATTCCCTCAGAATATAGAAGCTAATAAATGACTTCCCCCTAGTAGATACAAAGGACTAATAAATAATGGCCTCACTGTTATTCTTCCTTAGGTATTTACATTTTATGTCTTCATATTTTAAATGGAGAATTTTGAAAGCAAAGCCATGTCTACAAGGATATTGGGGGAGGGAGATATTTAAAAGACAGAGAAACAGCTCTCCAACTACCTATGGAGTTGTGGAGATCCATTTATTCCACTTATTCATGAAACTGGTCAAGAACTAAGTCCTGGGACAGCAAGGAGGCTCAGTGGATAGAGAGACAGGAGGTCCTGGGGTCAAATCTGGCTTCAGACACTTCCTAGCTTATGACCCTAGGCAAGTCACTTGCCCCTAGTTGCCTACTCTTACTACTCCTCTGCCTTGGAACCAATACTTAGTATTAATTTTAAGACAGAAGGTAAAGATTTTTTTA
>NW_025378818.1:0-3203 GCF_016433145.1 Gracilinanus agilis
TATATATATAGTAATTATCAAAACAATTTGATACTGGCTAAGAAATAGAACGGTGAATAAACGGAATAGACTAGGGGTAAATGACCTCAGCAATTTGATGTTTGATAAACCCAAAGATCCCAGCTTTTGGAATGAGAACTCACTAATTGACAAAAACTACTGGGAAAATTGGAAAACAGTATGGCAAAAATTAGGTTTAGATCAATATCTCATACCCAATACCAAGATAAGGTAAAAATGAGTATATGATTTAAAAATAAGGAGTGATGTTATAAGTAAATTAGGGGAACATAGAGTAGTTTACCTGTCAGATCTATTAAGAAGGGAAGAATTTATGAACAAACAAGAGATAGAGAACATTACAAGATGTAAAATGAATAATTTTGATCATATTAAATTTAAAAAATTTTGTACTAACCAATGCAACCAAGATTAGAAAGGAAGCAACAAACTGGGGGGAAATTTTTAAAACAGATTTCTCTGATAAAAGTCTCACTTCTCAATTATATAAAGAACTAAGTCAAATTTATAAGAATCCAAATTATTCCTCAATTTATAAATGATCAAAGGATATGAATAGGTTTTCAGATGAATGAATCAAAGTTATGAGTAATTATATAAAAATTGTTCTAAATCCCTCTTGATTAGAGAAATGCAAATTGAAACAACTCTGAGATACCACCTCACATCTTTCTGATTGGCCAATGTGACAGTAAAGGAAATTAATAAATGCTGGAGGAAATGTGGCAAAATTAGGACAATACTGCATTGCTGGTCATGTTGTGAACTGATCCATCCATTCTGGAGGGCAATTTGGTATTATGCCCAAAGGGCTATGAAAGAGTGCATATATTTAATCCAGCTATAATAGTACAACTAGGTCTATATCCAAAAGAGATTTAAAAAAATAGGAAAGGACATGTTTGTATAAAAATATTTATAGCTGTACTTTTTATTGTGGCAAAGAATTGGATGTCCCTCAATTGGGGAATGATTGAACAAATTGTAGCATATGATGGCAATGGAATACTATTGTGCTATAGATTTTAGAAAGAACTGGAAAGACATATGTGAACTGATGCAGAGTGAAATAATTAGAATAAGGAGAACACTGTACCCAGTAATTGAAATATTGTAGAATGGTTAAATGTCATAAACTTAGCTACTAAGAACAATACAATGATCCAGGACAATTCTGAGACACTTATGAAAAAGAATGCTACCCACCTTCAGAGAAAGACTGCTAGAGTATGAATGCAGAATAATACATATGATTTATTACTTGTTTATTTGGATATATGATTTGGAGTTCTGGTTTCATCAGATTATTCACTTAAAAAATGAATAATATGGAAATATGTTTTGCATGATAATGCATATAAGACCCAGATTGAATTGCTTGTCAGCTCTGGGAAAGGCGAGAGAATGGAGAGAGACAACATAAATCTTATAATTTTCAAAAACCAATGTGAAAATTTGTTATTAAAATAAAATAAAGGTTTTCCAGGTTAAGATGGCTACAGAGTAAGAAGCAGCTCTTAACCTCTACTGACCAAAACACACAAAACTCCTCAAGGGGACATAAAAACAAGTCCAGACGAACGGAGGAACCCCCACAACAGGGCACAGCGTGGAAGGTACGTGGAATCGAGGCATTTCCATGCTATAAAGGGGTGAAACAACCCTCACGAAATCGTGGGCTGAGCAACCACCCCACCCCCACCCCCTCCACACACAACACCTGTAGCTCCGAAGCCAGCTAAAAAGAAATAGAGCAAGTTTGGGGCACCCATCGAGTCATTGGCAGCTCCGGGGCCTGTTCCTGAGAGCAGCAAGACTTAGGACCCCATTAAACCAAAAAACACAGGTGAAATCTGAGCGCGGGAGCAGGACACAGGGCGCAGAGCTCAGGCCGAGCAGAATGCAGGCACTGTGGAGGCGTGGGTGGAGGCAGACACAGCCAGGAACTAAAGCCTAAGTGGGGAACCAGTGTGGACGGGTATACGACTGTGGAAGCAGCGCCCTGAGACTTGTAAAGAAACCTCTGGCAGAGGATCAAGCAAGTGGGTCCACCAGGGGGCTTGACCTTGTAAAAAACCAGAACTCAGACCTCAGGAGCCAATAGATCGCTGACAGACACTGAGTGCGAGGATAAATCTGAGAAGCTGCTGGGCTAATGATGGCTACTCAGTCTCAGGAAGTTCAGAAGAGAAAGAATAACAACAATAAAAAGAAGTCTAACACTCGACAGCTTTTACACAGAGAAAATCCAGACAACTGAGCAAACAGAGGAGGAGAACAAACAAGCATCTGGACCCTCCTCAAATAAGGAAAACTCCTCACAAGCTATGGAAGAGTTCAAAACTGAGATTTTGAGGAAAATGGAAGAGATCTGGCAAGAAAATAACTGTTTAAAAGGTAGAATCATGCAATTGGAAAGTGAGGCTCAGAAATTGAACACCAGAAATGACCAGATTGAAAAGGAATACCAGAAAATTATGGCCGAAAACCAGAAGATTATAGCAGAAAATCAATCCGTAAAGGCTAGAATTGAGCAAGTAGAAACTAATGATCTCTAAAGACAACAAGAACAAATAAAACAAAGCCAAAAGACTGAAAAAATAGAAGGAAACATGAAATATCTCAATGAGAGAGTGACAGACCAAGAAAACCGGTCTAGAAGAGACAATTTGAGAATAATCGGTCTTCCAGAAAAACCAGAAATTAATAGAAACCTGGACTCCATACTAACAGAAATAATTCAGCAAAATTGCCCTGAAGTCCTACAACAAGAGGGCAACATAGACATTGAAAGGATCCATAGAACACCTGCGGTATTCGATCAAGAAAGGAAAACACCAAGAAATATCATTGCAAAATTCAAGAGTTTCCAAGCAAAAGAAAAAATCTTACAAGAAGCCAGAAAGAAACAATTCAAATATCAAGGAGCACCAATCAGGATCACAGAGGATCTGGCAGCCTCAACGCTAAAAGACCGCAAGGCGTGGAATACAATATTCAGAAAGGCAAGAGACCTGGGCCTGCAACCACGGATCAACTACCAATCAAAATTGACTATATATTTCCAGGGGAAAGTATGGGCATTCAACAAAATTGAAGAATTCCAGGTATTTGCACAGAAAAGACCAGGGCTAAATGGAAAGTTTGATATCCAACCACAAAAATCGAGAGAAACCTGAAAA
>NW_025378819.1:0-8111 GCF_016433145.1 Gracilinanus agilis
TATAAATATATATATATATATATGTATGATTTGAACTCTGGTCTTATTGATTCCTAGTCTAGAACTTTTATCTTACTAAGCTGCCTACTTGTGAAAAAGCATTGTCTAAATGTTCATCCCCAAGAAGCCCTTGTTGGAGGTTAAAACTCCAGCATAATGTCATGATTTTCTAATTGGGAAGAAGAGAATACCTAACAGTGTTCATTAACAGTTGAAAGGAATTCCTGGATTTAGAAAACACAAGAGTCCTTTGGATGTGTTCTTATGTTATTTCCATCCCAATCTCCCTCCCCCAAGATAGCCCTGTACACTTCCAAAAATGAAATATACCCAGAACAACATCCAAATTCAACATCGTCAACAAAAATTTATTTAGAGCCTGCTCTAAATGGTGTGGTGTTTAAGGCTCTGTCCTAAGCTGGAGATGTAAAAGATAAAGGTGAAATTATCTCTGATCTCAAAGAGCTGATATTGCACTCATGCATATGTATAATGCAGTGTGTAAATAATTATCCAAATACACAATGAGTTGAAGAGAGAGATAAAGCAGAGACACTTAGGGGGATCAGGAAAAGCTTCCCATAGAGCAAATGTTGTTAACCATTATATTTTGGAAGACCTCTAAAGATGGAAAACTGCCTTCGAAGCAATTTATTCCCCTTCAGAGCTGCTTTGTTATTATATGCTTTCTACTAATGAATGAGTCAAAAACTAACTACCTCTCTGGAACTTTCACCCAATGGCCCTAGTTCTCTAGAATTAGTTCCCTTAGCTGTTTCTGCCACTTTCATTGGAGGGTGGAGCAACAAACATCTCCAATAGCCTCCCTTTATAGAAAGCTCAAATTGTTCACCATCTCTTCATTTGCCATAAGCTGCTTTATTTGGTTTCCATCATCTCTATCTTGCCTCCTCACCAGGTGGCACTCTTACCCCATCCCTTTTTCAACTTCCTTTTGAGTATTATCTTACTCCATTAGATGTAAACTCCGGGCCAGCTAGGTGGATTGGTGGATAGAGAGCTAGGAGGACCTGGGTTCAAATTTGACCTCAGACACTTCCTAACCCTGTGACCCTGGGCAAATCACTGAATCCCCATTGCTTAGCTTTACCACTTTTCTGCCTTAGAACCAATACACAGTATTGATTCTAAGACGGAAGGTAAGGGTTTTTTAAAACCCTGTAAATTCCTTAGAGATGGATATTGTCTTTCTTTTTCTTATTTCTGTCTTTAGGACTTAGGCCTAATACCTACCAAATAGTAGACATTTATATTTTTAACATACTATACTGTATATAATGTCCTCTGGACACAGACAGAATAACAATGATTCGAATGCCTCTTCTCCCTGACAGTCCTTCATAGATTGAAAATGACAATGATTATTTCTTGTGTCTACCATTTTCTTTCCATTGTCACTATTTAATGACTCTTTTCTCCTGGCCACCACACTCCCCCGCCATATATACACACAACACAAACCAGCTTCTTCAGCACATTCTCTTATATGTTAGTCTGCTCTTTTCTCAATACCAGATTGCTTACTCACAAAAAAATTCATCCTGAAGTTTGGATGGGAGACACTAAAGGAGCTACTCCATGGAAATGGACTTTTCTCTCTGATAGAGCTTCCACATTGGAAAGGATCATAGGATCACAAGGTGAGACCCAAATGGAATCTTAGAGGTAATTGAGTTCAGCTCTCATTTATACATCATTTATAGATTATAGATTTATGTTAAGCCCAATAATAATGAATAAATGACAGAGGTAGGATTTGATCTCTTTATGGTCCTCTGATTTCAGATCCAATCTTCTTCTTTGAGAACAACCTCTTGATTTCATTGATGAAGGATCTAAGATCCAAACAGTTGACAAACACAGTCCAAAGTCATATAGTCAGTCAATGGCAGATCACTTGATTTGTAGTCCACAGTCCTTGGTGTTTTATTACACTACCTCAGAGAAGCTTTGTAAAAAATTTTCCTACTTCTCTTCATTTATTTAGTTGGGTGGTTGTGAGAGGTTTTCTGTGTGTGTGTGTGTGCCCATGCCCATGCATTTAGTTTGGAGAAAGCATTGGGTCCAGAGATAGGCAGAATTTTCTATAATCAACAAGTCATACCACAAATTTGAGTCTTCTATGACTATCCCATTTGATTCTGGCTTTATTCCTAAGCTGAAGTTCTGGGAATATCCATTAGGGGCCTGAATTATCAAAAAAAAAAGTTTTCTAAAAGGGGAAAAATACCACCCATTTTCGCCATGATAACAGGCCCTGGGAATTTAAATTGAAGTTAATCTTTTGGTCTACCATAATGACTCTCCCCTCATCTCTCAAGATTACCCATGGTAATAATGCTTTTGCCTTTTCTCCTAAGGGCTATGTTATTGGAACCCACAAAGAGAGATCCTTCCCTCTTCACTATTTAATTGTCACTCTTCCTCCTTAATAAACACTTAAAGACAGTGACTCAGATTGCAGGTGCCAGTTGGGCCCAAGGGATTGTCAAATGGCCCCATCCCAGATAATTTAGTGCCTCAACAGCCCCACACAGCGTCCATCAGGTTAGGCCCAGTGCCAACTTGCAGGAGCCTGGGGTGAGTAGGGGAGGAATGGGGACCTCAGTTGGGACAGACTAGGAGTGGCTTCCTTCAGGTAGTTGGCAGTGCATGCAGTGACCATCCAGGCTGGACGAGACGGCCAGCTTCCAGCACACCTGCTCAGCTTCTGTTGAGGGCTCCAGGCACATGGTAATCCCTTCTCCAAGGGAACAGTGCTGGAGAACGACTGTGGGAGAAAACTTGCCGCAAGCACGTTGGGTGTCCAACCGGTTCTGTCAGGTCTCCCGACACCTGCTACTCAGAAGAAGAGAAAACATAGTTCATTGTTGATGAGACAGTTTGCTCGCGCAGAGCTTCCCAGCCATTTGTTAACACAAAAACAATTCTTTTCCTCAGCCCTTAGTGACTGCTCCCCAAATTTATTTCTCTATTTAGCAATTTGGTTGGTGATGAAAACCTGCTGAGTGAGGTTTTTATTCAACCAAGGAGAGAAAATGGCACTTCTAATGGGGCAGATTTGTTTCTTCCCTCTCCTGAATAATGGCTTAGGGTAGGGAAGGGTAAGAATAAAAACTTTTATTCACTCAGTAGGAAATAGCTAGTATTCTAGTTAGCTGTGGTTGTTTCTTATCAACCTGCTAGGCTGTATATACCCTGAAGTCAAAGATCCTGCAGAAAAGGCCATGTTTTATTGAAACTTTCTGTTTCCTTCAGTAATCAGCTCTGTGCTTTGCATACAGTAAGTTTTTAATCAATATGGGAAGAATGACTGACTGGATTTTTCTGAGGAGACTCTCTCTCTTCCCTTTGAATATGGAAGATGGACCACTGGAGCTACGGAATAAATGATGTGTACACTAGTGGTTGGGAGATAGTTTCTGCCTCTCTTCTGTAACTCATGAATGTAAATAAGCTCCCAAGTACGCTTCCAGTATAATAAGTCTAACTGATATTTAGAAGCACAGAGGTTAGAAGTCATATCAACAGCCTTTGATTACAGCCTTATTCCTGTACATGAATCGGTTTATAACTTCTTTGATAAATTGGTCAATCACCTGACCTATAACCTGAAGATGTACATCTAAATACAAACCATTTTAAATATCTCTTATCATTAGGAAGTTTGTCTTTCTATTAAACCCATATTCATCTGTTTACTCCTCTTTAAATGCATGTTAATCTTTTCAAATGCAAGAATTTATGAAAGGGCCATATATTTATTAATCCTATGGTGTTATTATTATTGCCATTGGTAACACAATCGGTGAATTCTACCTCTTGAAGGCTGGCAAAGCAAATATTTTGAGGCTGGATCTGCTCAATGAACTCCTTCCCCCCTTCCCCAATTTTACACTGGTTTCATTAGCCTGGAAAAAAGAAGAATTAATGGCAGTTTATTCTACTTCAGTTTATTTTTCTTCTCTTTTCTTTTTATTTAACTTAACAATTTATTAAGAACCTATTGTATTCAAAAAACAGGACTAGGCCCTGGGGAATATACAAGGATAATTAAAGAATCTTCAGTGCAGTTGATGGAAGAGATAAGGAAAATCAAGATAGATTCAGCCAGGAAATCATCTGTAGCCTTCCTTCTTAGAGTAGAAATAACAAGAGTCTTCTCAGGGTTTGGTCAACCCAGAGCCAGAGAAGTAACAAATCTCATTGCCTGTGAAGTGTTGACTCAGTTGTGAATGGATACCATGATATTTTTTAAGAGTGGAATATCAGGTTAAGATTAACATCAGCTCACATTTTAGGAAGTTGTGAAATAGCCACTATGGCAACTTTCTTTAGAACAAATCATTCACTATGGATGTTCTGAGTGACCAGAGCCCTAGGAGAATTTGGTTAATAACCCATGATGTTCTTCTTGATTGTACCATATGACCTGCAAAACACAACAACTGATGTCAGGATGTCTTTGTAATTTCAAATGTACTGAGTCATGGTATTCTGCAATATACACTGGCATGGGTCCACTAAAGCCACAAACTGCAGACCACCCTCCAATGACTAGTAGCTGTAGCATAATCTCCTTCAGGTAGTTACATTTCCCAGCTGGTAATCCTGATAAAGGTTGCAGTCCACTTGGTGTCTTTTAATGCCTGCCCAACAGACCCACTTTGAGGATCTGTGATGTTTATACTGGCTGGTGGCACCAGTTCCATATCTAAGGTCAAGGATAACCCTATCGGAGTCCATTCTCCTCTGTTCTTCTTGTGTCTGTAATCTAACCCATACAAACAACTACATTAAACTAGAAGAAGTCATCGATTCTTCTCCTTCCTATCTAATGAAACCAGCATAAATTTAATCATTGAACCATAGCTGCATCTAGGAGGGATCTCAGAGGTCATCCGTTTTAACCTTCTCAGTTTATAGGTAAGTTGAAGACAGAAGAATAAACATTGTTAAGGAAAAAAAATGAAGCAGATTTTAATGAAATTCATGTTTAGTTTTTAATGAATTGCTGTTTTCTACTCAGCCCTTTCATTCTAGAAATGTAAACTTCATCATTGCAAGGACAATCTTTTGTCTCTTCTTTGTATGTCCAGTCTTTAGCACAGTGCCTGGCACATAGGAGAAATTTCAAAAATGTTTATTGATTGATTGAAAAACAGGAACCTGGAAAGATAGAAATGCTCAAGGCCAGAACAAGGAAGTAGAACAGGGTCATATATTTTCTGATGACTATATGTGACCTGGAGCAGTACCAGAAAAGAGAAAATTATGTGAAACCGACTTGGGCAGCTACTGAAAAAACAACTCACACAAAATTATTAACATGCTAATTTACTTTTTCCTACTATTTATGCTATGCCTATGTGTGAACCAGAATCAATTTCTTCCTCTTAATCCCAGAAAAATATCATTCAAGCCATATTATACATTCCACTGAAGAATCATTGAATCTTATAAAGTTACAGATTAAGGAAAATTATAGATCATTCAATACAACATAATTGCTCTGCAATATTTAGTTCCTTAGACCAATTAAATCTTAAAAATGGTTTCATTAATGTATGCATATCTACTAGCTTTTCCATCATGGGTAAACATTGCTATTATGACATGGGTCAGAACAGACCTAGGAGAGATCTTGTTGTTGTTCAATAATTTAGTCATTTCTAACTCTTTGTGATCTCAGGAACTATAGTCACCCATAGAATCTTCTAAGCAAAGAAACTGCGGTGATTTCCCGTATCCTTCTCCAGTGAAGCCAGTGGATCCATTTGTCAAGTAATCAATGGTTAAGTGACTTGCTCAAGGTCACACTGATAGTAAATGTCTGAGGCTGGATTTGAACTTATGTCTTCCTTACTCTTAACCATTGAGCTGCCTCTAGAAGAGTTACCTGTTCCACCTTTCTCAATTTATAGGTAAACTGAAGCCAAAATAAAATTCAAAGTTCTTTCCCAAGTTCATGTATTTCATTATGGTAAAATCAAGATGAGAACTAGGGTCTCTTAATAATAGCTTTTTTCTATTTAACCTTGAAAAGTCTGAGAATGGTTTAATTACCAATTAAGGAAACTCTAGTCTGGCCATCATGGAAGCAAGTGTAGCTTTTATTACACAGGCCATTTACAAAATGTCACAGAGTAAACTTAGGAGAGACCTCTGAGGTCATCTACTCCAGTCTTCTAAGTTTACAGGTATGGAAACTGAGATTGCCTTTTCCAAGGTTTTAAACTTTATTCTTGTAAAGCCAATATATAAACTAACATCTCATATTAGCTTTTTCACTTGAACTTGATTAATCATTACCTTAGACATCAATTCAATAATTGTTTTGTTGCTATCTTGATTACAAGTTAAAGAGTTTTATGGGGGAAATGACATATTTTTAATCAATTATGTATTTTTGAAATGTCTTCAAATGTCTTCTTTCAATAATGTTCTCTTCTATCATGATAGACATGTTTCAATAGATTTTTAGAATGATATTCATGTTACTATCTCTCCCTCCTCTGTAGTAATATATATTTTATATATTTTAGGTATATTACTTTTAAATATGTATAAGTATGCATATATAGGTTTAGATATATTAATAAAAACCCCTTCATTGACAAATGAGATTCATGCCAGCTTGCCAAACAATAATTTCCCCCAAACCCTTGAAACTTAGAGTGATTCTATTCTCTATTAGATGCTGAAGAAGGTATAAACAATTAATATTAGCTCAGCTTTAAAAAGACTCAACCTTTCCGCAGAGTAATAGGCTAAAACATATCCATTTGATAACTAAAAACTGGAATAAATTTTGATGCCCCTACAAGGGACAGGTATCCCTGCCAAGGAATCTTAGTGTTCAAGATTCCTAGTAATGAGGAAGAAAATTCCTGCCTTCTGTTCTTGGTACAGAGAAAGACTGTTATTTTTTTTTTTTATTCTGAAGCAAAGTCATTTTTTTAATGAATGGATGAAAAAACATTTACTTCTTTACTAAGTATAAAGCATAGTGTTAAGGACTAGGGATACAAATATAAAAACAAATATTTTCCCTGTCCTTAAGGACCTTACATTAAAATGAGAGAGACAACCCATATGGCCACCAAGGTTTATTTAGTTGTTTTTTTTTTTTAATTTTTTAAACAGTTACCTTCCATCTTACTGTATATTGATTTTAAGGCAGAAGAGTGGTGACTTTCCCAGGGTCACACAGCTAAGTTTCTGAGGCCAGATATGAAACCAGTGCCTCCCATCTTTAGGCTTAGTTCTCAATCCATGGAACCACTAAGCTGCCACCCTGGAAGGTTAATTTAAGTTTGAAAGCTGTCAAAGCAGATGAGTAGGTCCACTGGAGAGCAGACTGACACACATTTTCTAGTAATAATGGCAATATTTGGTTTGATTTCAGTTTCAGAAATGGAAAGCAGAAGGGACAAAATGTTGTCGACATGGAATCTAGAGTCCTCAAACTTGTAGCTTAGTGAGGTATGATGAACCCCAAGTTTAGAAATAGTTTGTAGGTTGAAGACCCCCAAAGCTTGTGCTTGTTCCCTGTTCCCCTGGGAATCCACCCTGAAGGGAATCTCAGGCTAGCAGTTGCAGACTGAATAATGGACCCCAGGGTAAATGCTAAATACCCTTTTTGTCTTGGGTAGTCTTCCCCATTGTATCAGAGACCCTTCCCAGGAAGACACACCTGGGCTGGGACCATCCTTTAGTATCCATTGTGTAAGCAACCCCTTCCCTTACACCCTAGCCTCTAGCTATGATCCCTTTCTCTAGCTTGATTGTATCCTGTCTGTATAAAGTCAATCATCTCCCAGCCCCTAGATCTTCCCAAATGGTATATAAGTTCCCCAATTTCCTTTGTTCCTAGGAGTGGTCATCTAGCGCCTTGTCACTCCCAGGGGGATCAGGGAGCAGAGCAAAGCAGTGTTCATTTAGACTCTGCACAAGGCACAGCTCTGCATAAGAGGCCAAGTAGCCCTCATCCCCCTTTTCCCTTGATTAAAGAGTGGTTTTATGACTATTTAATAGTTCTGCATTTTTTCTAAGTTAACAATGTAGATGTTCTTTATACTTTTTTTTTT
>NW_025378820.1:0-8367 GCF_016433145.1 Gracilinanus agilis
TGTCTCTGTCTTTCTCCTTACCTTCCATCTTAGATTCATTATTGTATTGGTTCTAAAGCAGAAGAGTGGTAAAAGACTGAGCATTATATAGTTTAAGTGACTTGTCCAGGGTCTTACAGCTAGGAAGTATCTGAGGCCAGATTTGAACCCAGGATCTCCCATCTCTAGGCCTGATTCTTAATCCACTGAGCCACCTTGCTGCTCCCTGGGAAGATTTCTTCTGCATTATATCGAAGTGTAAGAGAAGTGCTATTAAGTATGTGTAGACATTCTGTAACTGTTTAGGAATGGGAAGGCTCTTTGGTTGGCTGCAAAGGCATTCAAACAGGCCTACCAACTTCCACTTTTTTGCTTCATTTGCACTTTGGTGAGAGACAGAAGAAGAATGGAAATTTCAATAACTCATTCATGATATCTGATGAAGGGAGGGGAATCTCTGATTTTGGGAATTTTGAAAGGTTAGGAGAGCAAGCCACAGAAATCTAGGAATCAGAGTCCAAACTGAGTTCTGTGTCATCATTGGCCATATAGAGAGAGTAACCTTAGGGACCCCAGCCCAGTGGAAGCTACAATGAGGTCTTATCTAGGAGTCATGCCACATCTAGACATCAAGTTGGTGGGACCAATGCTTTGTTGGAATTGAGCTAATTTCTGAGTTCACCCCTACTAGAAAGTGAATTGAATATGGGAGAGTTGGGGAAAGAAAGGGGAATATTAATACGATAGTTCTTAATGTATCTTTGAAGAAAATATTCCGAGGAGGGAAAGAACATGAATCATGGAAAAATTTTCATAATTAATCAATAAAATAAAAAATTTTAAATTAAAAAAATAATAATTAAAAAAAGCCAATTGATGTTGTGGTTCAATGAAACTGAGGTGCAGTCACTTTCCCCTAATAAGGCAGGGAAAGCAATAGTGGAGGCTCGAGCCAAGGCCACTGGAGAAGAAACAATCCCACAAAACCCTCGAGATTGCAAATATAGCCTGCCTGGTCCTAAGATTGAGAGGCCATAGCACGCACATCATCCATGAGCATATATCTATCATACATAAGCATACACATACATAAGGTTCATTTGATTCTCATAAAATACTTCTATGTAGAATCAGGATTGTAAGCCTGTTTTATTTTGTTGTGGTTCTAGAAAACATGACACTACTACAAAGGCCTGTGGGTAGAGTAGATATTAGTAATCTGAAGAAATTTTGGGGAAATACTACTTTGAGGCAGGAAAAATGGAAAGTGCCTACTCAACTCTTATACTTGTTTCTAGAATATTCCAATAATGACTTAAGTTTCTGTACCTCATTGATTATACCTTTCTAGCATGGAAGAACCACTTCTAGGTTACCTCAGGAGTTGGGGATAGTCAATCCTCCTGATTCAATTCTGGAAAAGCCTGCCCCTAAAGAGAGGGATTGGGGGAAGAACGAAGGAGAAAGGGAATAAGAATTTACTTAGCACCTTCTTTGTGCCAGGCATTGTGCTAAGTGATTTTTAAAGCTATCCCATTAGGTTAACTTTTCTAATACTGCCTGACTTATTACATCTTTCTTTACCTCTACTCTTTTAGGAAAAAAGTGACTAAGTCTTGGGTTAGAGTCTCACCCAAAGTAAAAAAAAAAAATTTATTTTAATTAATTAATTTAAAGTAATTTATTCTCCACCTACAAGGAATGCGAAACATTAATGAAGGTACATTTAAGAGAGGATTCAGTAACTTAATTTATAACTACTGTTAAAATCTGCAGAGAGGTCAATATTTAAACATCATCTGATGTAAAGCATTATTCAGTGCTACTAATTAGGCGTTTTACACTTCCTCTTGACTGAGAACCATTCTTAAAACTCTGCCTGACTTCTCTAACGCAGAAGCTTCAACCTGAGGAGATCCACAGCTTCTTTGCATCTTGAACTCACAGCTGTTCCCAAGTCTGGACATGCCATCTCAGAAGACTCATTCATCTAAGATCAGAAAGGAACAAACACAAGAGAGGCAAAAGCTTATTTTAAGGTAAGAACTTGTCTAAGCAGGTCATGTGCTCATAACTGCCTGGAGACAAGGAAGAAGATAAGAACAATCAACTCTTCCCTCACTTAACTCTTAGAAAACAACTCAAAACAGCCCTTATACACTTAAAGCAGAGAAAGGAAGCGAGTGGCAGAGAAATAGACTGATGTCTTTTATTGCAGGCCCACTGAGTCATTAGCTTCTTCTGGCTCAGCAACTAATTTTTTTTTCATTTTATTTTTATTGTCACTTAAAACACACTTCCATGCTGGTCACTGTTGTAAGAGCAAACTCATACAAAACCAAAACCTCCAAATAAAACCATAAATACACTGAAGTGAAAGAAAGATGCTTTGATCTGCATCTGTCCCACTCAACAGTTCTTTCTCTGGAGATGGTTAGCATTCCTCATCATCAGTCTTTCAGGATTGTCCCAGATCCTTGCATAGCTCAGCAACTAATTAAGAGATGGATTTCTGCGTAGCTAGGTAGCTAAGTGGATAGAGAGCCAGATGTAGAGATGGGAGGTCTTGGGTTCCAGTGTGGTTTCAGATACTCCCTAGCTGCAAGACTCTGAGCAAGTCACTTAACCTCAGTTGCCTAGCTTTCATTGCTCTTCTGCCTTGCAACCTATACTTAGTATTGATTCCAAGACAGAGGGGTAGGGTTTAAAAAAGAGTGGCTATTAGAATTGATGGGTGGGAAGGTGCATTGTTTTTCCTCGCCTATACCTTTCTTTCTCTGGCTTCCTTCCAGACTCAGCTCAGATTCCCCCCTTCTGCAGGAGACTAATGATGATCCCCCTGAGATTACCTGCTTTCTACTCAAATATACATGGTTGGTTGGATGTTGGCTCCCCTATTCAATTAATGCGTTGAGGACAGGAAACTACTCTTTGACCAGGTATCCTCCACACTTAGCACAGTGTCTAACACATAGTAATTGCTTAATAAATGCTTGGTGACTGACTAGAACTGGGAATAAACTCTCAGATTATCCATGTTTAGCCATGGCTCTCATTAGTCCTGTCTGAAAGACATGATGAGTTCCAAGCATTATAATTTTAGAAAGTATTTTTAGTAAACCCTTACCTTCTGTCTTAGAATGGATACTAAGGATGGATTCCAAGGCAGAAGAGCAGTAAGGGCTAAGCAATTGGAGTTAAATGACTTGTCCAGGGTCACACAGCTAGGAAATATCTGAACCCAGGATCTCCCATCTCCAGGCCTGGCTTTCTATTCACTGTGCTACCTAGCTGCCCCTAGAAAGTCGTGGTGCTCCCTCTAGCCAATGTCTGTAGTCTGGCAAATCAAGAGTTAATTTGGTTAATTTGTTAAACTGTAACAAGAGACCTTAAGAAGTAGAGAAAAAAATTTAAATGCAATTAAATATGCAGCAGGCACACTAATCATGATCCCAAACTAGTGACTCCCCAACAGCTGGTAGAACAAATGTGACTTTATAGAGGACGAATTAGATAAAAGACAGCTCTCAGGAGGTACAAGTGTCTTTATGAATTTTAAGCTTTCAAATAAATTGACATTAGAAATGAATGGACATTCAACAGCTCTCTGAACATGGTAATTAAAGAATTGTGTTTAGCCTTTGAAACTTTGGATTAACTATGGCAAAAGGCTGCACATATTTTGTAAAATATATGTGTCTGAGTGCAGTTAGGTGGCACAGAGCTAAGCACCATACCTACAGATGGAAAGTCCTGGGTTCAAATGTGGCTTCAGAAACTTCCTAGCTCTGTGAACTTGGGCAAGTCACTTAACCCCCATTGCCTAGTTCTTACCACTCTTTTACCTTGGAACCAATACATAGTAATGATTCTAAGTTGGAAGGTAAAGGTTTAAAATATTTATTTATCTATCCTTCCACCATCCATCCATCCATCCATTCCATCTATCTATCTATCCATCCATCTATCCTTCTATCATCTATCCATCCATCCATCTATCCTTCTATCATCCATCCATCCATTTATCCTTCTATCCATCCATCCATCCATCCATCCATCCATCCATCCATCCACCCATCCATGCATCTATCCTTTTATTGTCTATCCATTCATCTATCCAAATGTCTATCTTTCTGTCTATATCTACATATATCTATCTATCTATATGTCTGAACATAACCTTGTCTATACATTATATAATAGTATCTGACCTCCCAGCTGTTCCATCTTTTCACTCTGGGCATTCTCTATGACTCTCCCCTATGCCTGGGATGACTCCCCAAGTCCCAACTAAAATCCCACCTCCTACAGGAAGTTTTCCCAATTCTCTTTTCATTTCAATGCTTTCTTTCTTTTATTTCCTGTTTGTCCTGTATATAGCTTGCTTTGTACATATTTGTTTGCATGATTGTAAGCCCTTTTGAGGGCAGAGACTATCTTTTTGTTTCCCCAGTACTTAGCACAGGGCCTTGAACATACTAGATGATTAATAAATGTTTTATGATTAATTGAATGACTCCTATCTCTCCATTCCCACTAGAATGGAAGATGGTACATCTACAAGCAATTTTTTAAAGCGCTGTTTGATACTGTGAGTAGAGCCACTTTAAGAGCATTGAGAAATCCTACAGTTCACAAGAACTGGAAATATTTGGAATGTCAACAAAACATTAAACAGGCTGCCTATACTATATTTAAATAATGAATTTGGTTCCTGAAAACTTAACATGTATTATGCTACAGTTATAAACAAACCCCACTATCTGCTGGTATTGATGTAAACCAAAAAAATAATTGCACCTGCTTGAACAAGCTGTCTACACTAGGTGCCGTCACTCTCTCTTCTCTCCCTTTTCATTCCTCTGCTGTGGAGTTTGTGGCCTCATCATTCAACTGAAACTGTTTTCTCCAAAGTTACCTGTGATCATTTTTTTAAACCCTTAGCTTTCATCTTAGAATCAATACTGTATATTGATTCCAAGGTAGAAGAGCAGAAAGGACTAGGCAGTTGGGGGTTATTTGCCCAGAGTCACACAGCTAGGAAGTGTTTGAACTCAAATTGGAATCCAGGATCTCCCCAACTCTAGGCCTGGTTCTCAGTCCATAGAGCCACTTAGCTGCTTCACAGTGATCACTTAAAAAAAAAGTTTTTATCGATGCCTTTTTTTAACATCATAATTTCCCCCAGAATTCTCCCTTGCCTTTCCCGAAAATCCATCCCATGTAACAAATTTCATTTTTTAAAGATTAAAAAGAGAGAGAGAGAAATCAGCATGATTGATCAGAATATTGAAAAAAGTCTGAAAATATGTGCAATGTACAATACTTGTCGGTTTTCTATCTCAGCAGAAGAATGAGGTATGAGTGTCTTCTATCTCCATGTCTTTAAAGCTTTGCTCTATTCACTTCTGATTCTTTGTGGCTGATCTTGCCATTTATATCGTTGGGGTCATCATTTATGTTATTTTCTTGACTCAGCTTACTGTATACTTTGCATCATTTCATGAGGGTATTTCCATGCTTTCCTGTTTTCATCATATTCATGACATTGATTGTTTCTTATAGCACAGTAATGTTCCATAACTTTCATATAGCACAATTTGTTGGGCCATTCCTTAATGGATGGGCATCTACTTTGTCTCTAATTCCTTGCTATCACAAAAAAATGCTACAAATATTTGGACATATTTACATGGAGACTTTCTTCCCCTATCAATGGCCTTCTTACCAATGATCTCTGAATTATCAAATCTAATGGACTTATCTTAGACCTCATGCCTCTTCACCTCTCTGCCATCTTTTAAAAAAAATTAAACTCTTACCTTCTGTCTTAGAATCAATACTAAGTATCAGTTCCAAGACAGAAGAGCAGTAAGGGCTAAACAATTGAGGTTAAGTGACTTGCCCAGGGTCACACAGCTAGGAAGTATCTCAGGTCAGATTTGAACCCAGACAGTACTTCCTATCTCCAGGCCTGGCTTTCTATCCACTGAGTCATTTAACTACTTCCTTTGGAATTATTCTTAACTCATTCACATCATCCCACATATTCAATCCATGGACAAATATCATTTCTTCTTTGTTCGATCCATTGTCAAATATTATCATTTCTTTTTCATTCAATCCATTGTCAAATATTATCATTTCTCTTTTCACAACATTTTTCATATTTATCCTCTTTTCTCTGCTCATACTGCTATAACCCTTGAACAGGTCATCACTCCTTGTTTGGACTATTGCAAAAGATTTCTAAAAGATTTCCCTGCTTTAAGTCTCTTCCCACTCCAAACCAGCTTTCATTCAGCTGCCAAAGAGATTTTTGGCAGAGCTGGTTTTAACATATGTGATCAATCAAGACTTATTTGCATATTATTGATAGTTGCATTGGTGTGGTAGTTTTGAGTCTACATCTCCAATCATGTCCGCCTCAACCCATGTGTTCAAATAGTTTTTTTTCTTCTGTTTCCACTCCTGTAGTTCTTCCTCTGAATGTCGGTAGCGTTCTTTTCCATAAATCCCTCAGAATTGTCCTCAGAATTGATGCTAGTACAGAAGTCCATTACATTCAATTTTATGACAGTGTATCCGTCTCTGTGTCCAATGTTCTTCTGGCTCTGCTCCTTTCACTCTGCATCAATTCCTGGAGGTCTTTCCAGTTCACATGGAATTCCTCCAATTTATTATTCCTTTGAGCACAATAGTATTCCATCACCAGCATATACTACAATTTGTTCAGTCATTCTCCAATTGAAGGGCATACCCTCGTTTTCCTGTTTTTTGCCACCACAAAAATCGCAGCTATAAATATTTTTGTACAAATCTGTTTATCTATGATCTCTTTGGGGTACAAACCCAGCAATGCTATGGCTGGATCGAAGGGCAGGCAATCTTTTAGAACTCTTTGGGCATAATTCCAAATTGCCATCCAGAATGGTTGGATCAGTTCACAACTCCACCAGCAATGCATTAATGTCCCAATTTTGCCACTATGGCTCACTATTACCTGCAGGATCAAATAGAAATCCTTCCCATCCTGGCTTTCTTCCTACTCTCCCAGTCTTCCTACACTTTACGTGTTCTTCCTTAAACAAGACTCTCCATCTCCTAACTCTATGCCTTTGTATTCGTTCTTTCTCCCTGCCTGAAATGTTCTTCCTCCTCATCTCCAACTCCTAGCTTCCCTCACTTCCTTTGAGACTTAATTTAAATCCCTTCTTTAGCTGACTTTTCCCAGGCTACTGTCCCTATTCTCCCACACTCCATCCTTCATCCCTATTTTAGTACCTTCTCTCCAAGATTGCCTTCCATTTATGCTGTATGTATTTTGTGCATGCATCATTATTTACATATTGTTTCCCTCATTAGAATATGAGTGCCTTGAAGGTATGGTCAGCTTTTTGGCTTTTCTGTTTGTGTGTGTGTGTGTGTGTGTGTGTGTGTGTTTTTAACCCTAACTTTCTGTCTTAAAATCAATACTAAGGTAATGGTTCCAAGGCAAGAGAGCAGTAAGGGCTAGGCAATGGGGGTTAAGCGACTTGCCTAGGGTCACATGGCAAGGAAGTGTGTGAGGCCAGATTTAACTCAGAATCCCCCATCTCAGGCCTGGGCTCTCAATTTACTGAGCCACCCAGCTGCCCCTTTTGCTTTTCTTTGATTGGTCAGATCTTGGCATGGTGCCTGGCACATAATGGTAAGTGCTTTTTTGGAGGGAATCATTTTTTCCCAGAGTATTTCCCTTATAATCAGACCAATTCCTATGATATAATTTTTGACCTTTTGGATATTTAAATATTAATATTTACTGTACCTAGTACTAATGGGTGGGTGGGGCTAATGAGTAATCTGTTGTATCTCCAGGGCCCTGGTATAGATAAAGTCACAAAGAGGACCTTTGGTTAAAGGAGTACCATCTGGTCTAAGAAATAGTTACATAGAGATTTGGGGAGCTACTGTTGATAATTTAGGAGGCTGTGAAATACTAAGAGATATGAGGAGAAAGATTTAAAAAAACTTTAGCTCTTTTGTGTATATAGACCCTACTATATTTGTAAGCATCTTTTGGAGGAAAAATGCTGGAGATGTGGAAAAATTAGGACACTATTGGTAGAGTTGTGAACTGATGCAATGTGGAACTATGCCCAAAGGCTCTAAAAACTGCATGCCCTTCCAGCAATACCGTTACTAGGTTTTTCCCCCCAAAGAGATCAAAGAAAAAGAAAAAGGACCTAAACAAAAATATTTATAGCAGCTCTTTTTGTGGTGGCAAAGAATTGGAAATTGAGGGAATGTCCCTCAACCATTGTAAAAGTGAAATTTGGGAGATGCCATCTTTAAGTATATATATATATATATATATATATATATATATATGTATTTTCTGGACACGGG
>NW_025378821.1:0-8327 GCF_016433145.1 Gracilinanus agilis
GAGAGAGAGAGAGAGAGAGAGAGAGAGAGAGAGAGAAGGAGGGTGGGGGAGAGAGAGAGGGAGAGCTATCACAGATACTCTCTCTCCTCTCTGTCTCTGTCTGTCTGTCTGTCTATCTGTCTGTCTGTCTTTCCTGAAACAGAATCCATAGAATCCATAAAATCATAAAATTTAGAGTTAAGTAGATCCATTCATTTATATGAAAAGCTTTTAAGTGCCAACTCTATGCCACTAGTGACCTAGATACAAGGGAGATACAAAAAAAAAAAGACTCCTATACTTATACAATTTGAACAGATAAAGAGTTAAATATTATGCATGAGTATAAACTCTTGAGTACAAACTGCCATGAGACTAAGTGAGAAATATTCTTTGGCTAATTAGATTAAGGAAGACCTTAATCAGAAGGATTGAATAAACGGATGAGCGAATGAATATGTGAATTTAAATAATAACAACAAAAAAGTTAAGTTGTCTCTATCCTAAGACAGTCATTGTCATATATTCCCACTCCTAGCATCCCCTGTTCAAATTGTCTCTTCCTGAGTTAGCATAATACGCCATTCATCAACAAACATTTAAGTGTTTACTACATACAAGGCACTACACCTAATTCTGGTCACACAATGACAAAAACAGAACAGTCCCTTAATCTGAAGTTTACCTTCTTTTAAGAGGATGGAGATATATAGATGCTGACAAATAAATATAATACTAAGAAAATTGAGGGAGGAGAGAGGAAGGAGGGAAACAATCATTTATTCAATGCCTAGTCTACTCCAAGAACTATTGCTAAGTACTTTACAAATATTATCTCATTTGATATTCACAACAACTTTAGGAGTTAGGTGCTATTATGATCTTTTACAATTGAGGAAACTGAGACAGACAGAGGTTAAGTGGCTTGCCCAGGGTCACACAGCTAGGAAATATCTAAGGTCTAATTTGAATTCAGGTCTTCCTGACTCTAAGCCCAGAACTCTATCCACTGAGTAAGCTAACTGCCTTTAGAGCCCATTAAACACTGGAGGAATTAGGGGAAACCACTGGGTGGTATTTGAGTTAGACCTTAAGGAAAGATAAAGATTCCAGAAGGTCAGACTGAGGAGGGAAAGCATTTTAGGCCTAAATTATAGTTATTGAGTTTAGGGAGCAGCTAGTAATTGTCCAATTTGGCTTAAATGTAGAATTGATGAAAGGAAAGTACAGTTATATGAAATAAAGCTAGAAATGTAGGTGGGAATCATATTGTAAAGGGCCTTATATACCAAGTTGAGATTTCTATTTTATTCCATAGATATTGGGCAGCTATGGAATATTTTTTAGCAGAAGGATGTCATGTCAGACTTATGCTTTTAGGAAGATTATTTAAGCAACTATGTGGAGAATGGATCAGAGAAGGGAAAGCCAGGAATTGGGTAAACCAATTAAGAAGCTATTATAGCAATCTAGGTGAAAGGTGATAAAGACCTGCGTTTAGGTTGGTGGCTATGGAAATGAGAAGAAGGGGATGCATATGAAATATTGTGGTGGGTAGAATTAAGAAGACCTGTCAATAGGTCAATTAGGTGGCAGAGTAGTAGTGCCAAGCCCAGGGGAGGATCTGGGTTCATATTTGGCCTCAGACACTTTGTAGCTGGGTGACCCTGGGCAAATCACTTAACCCTGTTTACCTACTCCTTGCCCTTCTGTCTTAGGGTCTCAACACAAAAAGGGAAGTGTGTTTATTTTATCTTTTTTTTATTTTTATTTTTTTAAAGGGGAATTTAAAGGAATGGCAGGCATGGGGTTAGGGAAACATAATGAGTTCTGTTTGGCACCTGTTGAGTTTGAGATGACTAAGAATCATCTAGGAGGAGATATGTTGACAAGACAGTTGACTAGGATCACAGTATCATAGATTTAGAATGGGGAAGAACTTTAGAGGATCTGTAGTCCAAACATCTTATCTTATAGATAAGGAACTGGGGCTCCAGGAAGTTAAATGATTAGGCTAAGGTCACAAGCTTAGCTAGAATTCCAACCAAAGTCCTCTGACTCCAAATCTAATATGTTTTCCACTCTAGCATGCTGCTTTTCCAGATAACACTGGAATTCAAGAGGGATATAAGAGTGTTACATATAGATTTGGGAGCCTTCTGGATAGAGATAACCCATGAGACCTGATAAATTCTCTAAGAGAACATGAATAAAGAAAGTAAATAAGAGACCTAGGGGAATACTCATACAACACCAGTAAAGAAATGGAGAAGAAATGGTCAGGTGTGTAGGAAAAGGATCTAGGAAAGAACACTGTCATAGAAGCCAAGGGAGGAAAGGGAGAGGTCAGACAACAGTGTCAAAAGGGCAAAGAAGTCAAGAAGAATGAAGAATGACAAAAAGATCATTGGATTTAGCAGTAATGAAATCAATGGTAACCTTGGAGAGACAAATTTCAGTCAGTGGTCAGGCTGGAAGAAGGAAAGGAGAACTTCCCCCCCTTTTCTCCTTTCCTCTACCTTCCCAGCCCCATTCCATCCTTTCTCCTTCTTCCCTTTCTCAGCTAAAAAAAAGAAGGAAAAGAGGATCAAGAAGTGAGAGGCAAAAGTGTAGATACAGCAAGTGTAGTTGAGTTTTTCTGTACCTATTCCCTTTCTTTTTGCTTCCTGCCACTTCTGCCTAAGTGGTACAATAGTTAAGACCACTGGATGGGGACAACTAGTTGGCTCAGTGGATTGACAGTCAGGCCTAGAAACATGAGTTCCTGGGTTCAAACCTGGCCTTCGACACTTCCTAGCTGCGTGACCTTGGGTAAGTCACTTAACCCCCATTGCCTAGTCCTTACAACTCTTCTGCCATGGAACCAATGCACAGTATTGATTCTAAGACAGAAGGTAAGGATTTTTTTTAAGAGCACTAGACTTGGAATCAGAAAGATCTGAGTTTGAATCCGACTTCAGACACTTATTAGCTGTGCATTCCTGGACAAGTTGTTTAATCTCTGCCTCAGTTTTCTCACCTGTAATGAAAGGGTGATAACAGCACCTACCTCCCAGGGAATCAAATAAGATTACATTCACAAAAGCTCTTAGCACAGTGCCTGGCTCATTGTAGGACTTAATGCTTGTTTCCTTCCTCAATTCTGCCAATAGACCCCAAAGAGATAACACAATTTCTGGGTAGCCTTCAGAACCAAGATGGTAGCCAAACCCTGTAGTATGTATTTGCTTCTTAAATGCCAGTCACTTTGATGGAGCTCAGCCTCTTATGAAACAGGGCTTTGGTGGAGCAGCTTGTCCCTTTGGCTCTGCTATGATTTGAGTTATGTTCCATCTTATGCCCAGAGTCAGGTTGAAGATGTCTAGGATGCTACAGGCTGATCCCAGACAAAGAATTATGTAGGAAAAGTATTTCCAAAGGAGCCAGAGCAGGGGTCATGAATTTCTATGAATGCTGCAATTGCTTAAACAGTTCTCTGCTTTGTGGGGAACCAAACACATCCAAACAAATCATTGTTTAGTTTATTGATCTGGAGCTAGAAAGGATTTTAAAGGCCATGCTGTCTAAGCCCTTAATTTTTTATCTTTTTTTTTTTTTTTTAATTTTAAACCCTTAACTTCTGTGTATTGACTTATAGGTGGAAGAGTGGTAAGGGTAGGCAATGGGGGTCAAGTGACTTGCCCAGGGTCACACAGCTGGGAAGTGTCTGAGGCCGGATTTGAACCTAGGACCTCCTGTCTCTAGGCCTGACTCTCAATCCACTGAGCTACCCAGCTGCCCCCTAAGCCCTTAATTTTTAAAGTTGAGAAAATTGAGCACTAGACAGTTTGTGATTTGTCCAGGATTAGAGAGGAAGTAAGTATATGAGTAGAGGTTTGTTTTTTGGTTTTGTTTTTTAATTCTTTTTTTCTTACCTTCCATCTTTACTATATATTGGTTCCAAGACAGAAGAGTGGTGGGGGGCTAGACAATGACAGTTAAGTGGCTTGCCCAGAGTCACACAACTGGGAAGTGTTGGAGACCAGATTTGAACCCAAGTCTTCCTGACTCCAGGCCTGGCACTCTCTCCACTATGGTACCTAGCTATTCCATGAATAGAGATTTGAACCTTTCTTTGAACAAATCAGATTTGTCTTTCTGATTCCAATTCCAGTTTTCTACCCACTACATCTTGCTGCCTGTTTAAGAACTTTACCATCCTAAAAAAATGTATGTATTTGTTTGTTACATCAAAATTCCCAAGTACCTCTTTTTCTCCCCCCCCCCTCCCTGCAGTAGAGAAGGCATCATTTAACAAAAAGATATATGTGTACATAAAGCTATGTCTTCCTTATTTCGATTTCTCAGTTCCTTCTCTGGAGGGAGACATCCACAAGTCATTCTTCAAAAAATATTTCTGTTGCTGTATATAAAGTTCTCTTGGTTCTGCTTTTTTCATAATTTCATGAAGGTTTTTCCACATTAAAAAATTAATCTGCTTGTCAGTTCTTAGAGTACAGCAGTATTCCATTATAATATGCCACAACTTTTTTAGCCATTCACCAATTGATAGGCATCCCTCAATTTCCAGTTCTTTGCCATCATAAAGAGAGCTACTATAAATATTTTAGAACATATGGGTTCTATTCCCTGATCACCTGAGGAAATAAACCTAATAGTGGTAGAACTTTAACATTTTAATCAGATGCCTGAATGCCTCCATGCTATATGAGGAGTTTTTTCTACTATAAAGGAATCTAAGACTATGGGCCACTGAGTTTATGACATATATTTGTGTAGAATCTATAACTGTAAAAGATAGGGTCATGATTCTGAAGTGAAAGGTCATCTAGACCCATGTCCTCAATTTGTAGATGAGAAAACAAGGCCAAGAGAGATGAAATACCTTGCCCAGGGTCACACAGGTAGCAAATGGCAGAGGTGAGACTTAATCCCTAGTCCTCTCATCCCAGTCCCAGGGCTCTTTCTGCTCTAAGTTTGAGAAGATGAATGACTATTCTCAAGCTCCTTCTTCTGACTCTGAAAAATATGTTTATCAAAGAGAGGGGAGAAGGACCTAGTTGTGCAAAAAATTCTAGCAACTTTTTTTGTGGTGACAAAGAACTGGAGACTGGAAGGATGTCCATCAATGGGGAAAGGCTAAACATTATGGCATATCATTATGATGAAATACTTTTGTGAAGTAATTAATAAATGATAAACAGATCACTGATAAAGGCCGCATTTCTCAAGTATGTAGAGAATTGGGTCAAATGTATAAGAATACAAGCCATTCTCCAACTAATAAATGACCAAAGAATATGAACAGGCAATTCTCAGATGAAAAAATAAAAACTATCTATAGTCATATGAAAAATCTCCAAATTACTATTGATTAGAGAAATGCAAATTAAATAACTCTGAGATACCAACTCACACCTATCAGACTGGCTAATATGACAAAAAGGAAAATAATAAATGCTGGAGGGGATGTGGGAAAAATTGGAACACTAATACACTATTGGGGGAGTTGTGAATTGATACAAACATTCTGGAGAGCAATCTGAAACCATACCCAAAAGACATAAACTATGCAAAGCCTTTGACCCCATAATACTACTCATAAGTCTGTATCCCAAAGAGATTAAGGATAGAGGGAAAAGACCTATTTGTACAAAAATATTTATAGCAGCTATTTTGTGGTGGCAAAAATTTGGAAAATGAAGAAATGTCCCTCATTTGGGGAATTGTTGAACAAATTGTGGTATATGGTTGCAATGGAATACTGTTGTAGCATAAGAAATAACAAAGATTTCAGAAAATTTTGGGAAAGCCTATATGAACTGGTGCAAAGTGAAGTGAGCAGAACCAGGAGAACATTGTATACAGTAACAGAAATATTGTACAATGATCAATTGTGAAGGACTAAACTATTAGCAGCAAGGATCCAAGATAGCTCCAAGATATTCATGACAAAAAAGACCATCTATTGGCCTTAGAAGGAACTGTCAAGAGTAGGAATGCAGCTCAAACCATCCCATTTCTCACCTTATTTTCTTTATGAATTTTTTCTTGTATATGTGATATATGTCTTCTTTCACAACATGAAGACTATGGAAATTTGTATTGTTTGACAACATTGGAATAATTTATAATAGATTATTTAATATTTGGAGAGGTGGGAGAGGAGGGAGGGAAGAAGAAAATTTGGAATGCAAAAGGTCAGAAAATAATTGGTTAAAATTGTTCTCTATGTAATCTAAAAAATAAAAGGAATAGAGATTTTTAAAAAATGACAAATGGGATGATTTGAAAAAAAACTGGAAAAATTTATATGAAGTGATGCAAAGTGAAGTGGGTAGAACCAAGAGAATGTTGTACGCAGTAACAGCAATAATGTACAATGATCAACTGTGAATGACAACTATTATCAGCAATGGAAGGACCCAAGACAACACAAAGGTACTTGTGACAAAAAAGGCTAAAGAAACTGATGGAGTCTGAATGCAGACTGAAGCATACCATTCTTCACTATTTCCTCCATGAATTTTTCTCTAATATAAGTAATGCATGATTCTTTTCACAACATGATGAACATGGAAATATGTATTGTATGATAGCACATGTACAGCCTATATCATATCACCTGCTTTCTTGCAGAGGGATGAGGCTGGGAGGGGGAAGGGAAGGAGAGAACACAGGTTGTAAAATGTCAGAAAATATTTAAAATTATATAAACGTGAAAAAGGAAAGTATATTTGTGAAATACAAGGAATAGTAAAAAGAATGGTTTCAGAGGAACTTGGGAAGACTTGTATGTACTGATGCAGAGTGAAGTGAGCAGAACCAAGTTAAAAATTTATACTATAATAGCTTTGGCTCACTGGCTAGAGTACTGGTCCTAGAGTCAGGAAGACTTGAGTTTAAATTCAGCCTCTGACATTTCTTTGCTGTGTGACCCTGGGCAGGTCACAATCTCTGATTGCTTAACAAAAAGATCCTCTGAGTCCACTGGAGAAGGAAATGGCAAATGATTCCAATATTCTTGCCAAGAAAACCTCATGGATAGCTGTGGTCCTTGGGGTCAGGAAGAGTCATTCACAACTGAAAAACAATAACAACATTGTAAAGACTTTGAAAGATTTGTGATCTTTGATCAATTCAATGATTAATCATTTTTACAGAGGACTAATGATAGAAGCATTCTATCAACACTTGACAGAGAGGTGATAGATTTAGATGTAGAATGAGGCATATATTTTTTGGAATTGGCCAATGAGAATTTGTTTAACTTGATTATGCCTATTTGTTATGAAAATTATCTTTTTTCTTTTTTTTCAGTGTGGGTTGGGAAATGGTAGGAGGTAGAGAAAATAAATAATTGTTAATGTAAATAAATAAATAAGCATATTTGAAAAACTAAGAGTTTTCTAGTTGAAAGGTCCATTGATGGAAAGAAAATCAAGCAAATCAAGCAAGAAGCAATGGAAAAAGTAGAGGGTAGGGATCAATAAATATTATTTTCAATCTAAAAATGCTTATTAATTCTCCACTAATACCTTTCTCCTCATCTTGAAACAGAAGTGACCATGGGTTCTTGAAGGCCATGCCAGTTGGAAATTCTGATTTCAACACTCAATTGCAGTGTATTGTGAAAAAAAAAATAAGTCCTTGGGATGAAAAAAATAAAAAGTGGACTCAGTGACAAAACAGGAACCATTTAGTAATACAAACAAACCATTTTTGACCTCTACTTCAAGAAAGCCTCTTAAAGAAAATTTTGCTAGAGAAGTCAGTCATGAAGTAGATGTATTTTTCAACCTAGTGGAGTAAGTTGAAATACACATTATTAAGATGTATACTTTCATCATAATTAAAAAAAAAAACTAAATAAGCTCTGACATCCTACTAAGTTGGAAAGAACTAGTTTGGCAATGGACACTCTCTCTGGTTTTTGTCAGATGGTCATAAACAAAAGGTTGGTCTTTAGCTAATGAATGACTTTTTTTCTGTGGTCATAGATATCCATAAAAACTATTTGAGTCCCTGGTTTATCAGCAGATGGAGCTTCTGTACCAATATCATCACAGATCTTTCAGTATGACATATCAAAAATGAATAGTAGGGGGCAGTTAGGTAGCACAGTGGATAGAGTACTTCTTCTGAATGGAAAGCATATTTGTGATCCATAAGAAACAGTGAAAGAGGACAGTTAGGTAGCTCAGTGGATAGAGATCAAGGCCTGGAGACAGAAGTCCTGGGTTTAAATCTGGCTCAAGACATTTCCTAGCTGTGTGAATAGTGAGAAGGATGGAAGGGGAGAGAGAGAGAGAGAGAGAGAGAGAGAGAGAGAGAGAGAGAGAGAGATA
>NW_025378822.1:0-3869 GCF_016433145.1 Gracilinanus agilis
TGTACATATATATGTATATATATTTATATATGAGAGAATGAGAGAGAAGAATTTTGTAATTTGATCAATATTCTACAAAGATGCTAGGACTAAACAATAAATGAATGAATGAATGAAAAATTTAAAAAGCATATATTAAGCTCTTGCTCTCTTATGACCTATGTTAAGGATAAAAACACAAAATTAAAAATGGTCACTATCCTCAAGGAATTTTAAAGGGGAAATATTACCATTTGGGAAATGGTAGGTAGTGAGAGAGGCACTTTGGTCTAGATCAGTGATGGCGAACCTTTTAGAGATAGAGTGCCAGATAGCATCCCCACCCCACCCTCAAACCAAGTGCTTTGTCCACCCCCCAGAGACCTTGTGCCATGCCCCTCCCCCTACAAGTGCCAGACATCCTCTGCCCTCCCCTTTACCCCACACAAGGGAACGGAAAAGTGCTTCCTTTGGGCTGCTGAGGAGAGGAGTGAGTGAAGTGAGGAATGTCCTCAGTAAGTATAGCAAGGGAGAAGGGAGTGGAGTTCTGCTGCCTTTGAGCCAACCACCTCACCTGCTGTGTGTTCCCATTGGACTGCTGGGTCAAGGGATGGGTGATGTGAAAAAATGTTTTTAGGCATGGTGGAGGGAGGAAGGGAGCAGCTCCACCTGAGTTCCTCTGCCTTTCTGGTAAAAAAAGGGGGAGGTTGTCAGAAGGGCAGTGAGTATGCCTACAGAGAATACACTGTGTGTGCCATCTTTGGCACCTATGCCATATGGTTACCTATTATAGGGACGATGAAAAGGAATATACAGGAATAGATTGACTTACATGGAGAAAGTGTTATGAAGCAAATGTGAGAGTTTACAACATAATCATTCCCACTGATGCAATAGCACCATTAGTAGGACCATACATGAAAAATGATAGCCAAAAGGAAAAGGAACATATCATATAGATATCAAATTCATATAGAATAAGGAGAAGACATGTATAAATATGAGGGTGAAAAGATAAAAGACCGAAGGAAGAAAGTTAGCAAAAAATTGTTACATTGTTTACAATAATCAATAGACGTTCACTAAATATCTGTAATTCTCTGAGCACTGTACCGGGTGCTAGAGATAAAAATTCAAAGAATTGAACAATTTCTTTTCTCAAGGGGCTTGTACTTTACTGGAGAAGACCAGCAATCTATTTGTAAATATAGTATACGCAGAATAAATATAAAGATGATAAATGCAATCAGTTAACTACTAGGTAGTTTGAGTGGGAGGGCATTAGCAATTGCGGGATCAGAAAAGATGGCAAGAAGCTCTTGGCTTTTAAATATAAGCTGAGCACAGTAACATGAGCAGAACCAGGAGAATATTCTACATAGTAACAGCAGTGTTAAAGAGTGATCAAATATGAAAGATTTGGCAGCTCTGATCAATTCAATGATCTAGGACCATTTCAAAGGACTTACAATGAAAAGTATAATTTTTTTCACATTATTTTTTGACATGGCTAATAAAGAAATGTGTTTTGCATGACTTCACATGTACAATTGATATATTACTTGCTTTCTCAATGGGTGAGAGAGAGTTTTCATGGAGGGAGAGAATTTAGAACTCATTTTTAAAAGAATGTTAAAAATAAATTATAAATTTAATAAAAATATAAGCTGAATTTATTGTATTCTCACTTAAACTTAAGTCCACAATAAATTTTTAAGTATAATCTCATAATAAAAATATAAGGTACAAAAAGTTGATACCGCAAGCCAAGAGGAATTCAATGACATAACATAAACATTCCTAAATAGAATCTTGTTACTTTTTCCAGATTTTCTTGACCCCAACTAATAGAATGGGATAACTCAAATGATTCTGTCAAAGACACATGTTCACTGACCCAGTGACACAGATTCACCCCAGTCAAATCCCATTGGTGTTTTCCATGCCCAATATCCAGGGCAGCTGGCCTAGAGCACAAAACTTGTCAAGGGAGAACTTAGAGGGAAAAGGAGACATACTACCAGGTAAAAAGGGACAAACACTGATGAGCCCTTAACCTTTTGTAGCCTCAGTGTCTCGTTCTGACAAGATCTTTCTCTCTATCCCCCTCTGACTCTTCAATTTCTAAACACAAACTATGGAAGCCCTGATCCTTCCTGCTTATATGTACTGGCTCTTGGCAGCTCCAATAAAGGAGAAGGTCTTCTTCACTATACCTGCTATCTTTCCAACATTCCATGTGAATTACAGCCCTGGTTTGTTTTTTCTTTAGATTAGAATCTCAGCTTTTGTTTCAAAGAAAACATAAAAGAAAAATTCCTAGTTCAACCAAAATTGTGGAAAAGAAAGTACCTTGTGTCAATGAATTTTATTTCTTCCACTGATATTTTTGTCTTCAACTGCTGTTTGTATTATTGCTGGTAGTGGTGGTAGTTGTGGTGGTATATGTGTTTGTGGTGGGGTCTCCTATTGAACTGGAGATGGAGATAAAAAATTGTCATGTATTGGGGCAGCTGGGTAGCTCAGTGGATTGAGAGTCAGGCCTAGAGATGGGAGGGACTAGGTTCAAATTTGGCCTCTGACCCTTCCCAGCTGTGTGACCCTGGGCAAGTCACTTGACTCCCATTGCCCACCCTTACTACACTTTCACCTAGGAGCCAATACACAGAAGTTAAGGGTTTAAAAATAAAAAATAAATAAAATAAATTGTCATGTATTAAACATTGAGGAGTGTGACCAGTAATTATTATAATCAATTTAAGGTACTGACACTTATTTTTCACTTTCTTTTATTTTTAATTGATCATTATTTATGTCCTCTCCCCATATTAAAAAGCAAAAACTCCTTGTTAAAAATATGTGAGTAAAGCAAAACAAATTCTCACATTGGTGACATCGAAAAATCTCTCTCAGATTGCATTCATAATAAGGAGGTGGGTGGACACTCCTCTAGAATCATAACTAGTCCCTGAATTTATCAGAATTACAGAATGTAAATAAACATGATGGAAAACTTTTATGGTGCTTAAAATGACAAAGTGGATGGTTTCCAAAAAATCTGGAAAAATTGGATTGAACTGATATAGAGAGAAGTGTGCAAAACCAGAGAACATTTAATATAATACCAACATGATGAAGACATGAATTCACATTTAAAGACAAAACTAAGAAAGCACCAAAACAAGATGTTTTGTGAAACTGATAAAATCTTCAATGGCTTCTTGTTTTCTTCAGAATTAACTTGAAATTCATCAACTTAATTTATAAAACCTTTGGCAATACGGTAATCATCTACCTTTTCAAACTTTGAGCTCTCTCCATTATATCTAAACTGTTCCTTGTACATGATCTATTCCATCCTCATCCCTCTTGTATCTGGAATAAAGCCTCTCATCATCTGCCACTAAGAATCCCTAGCTTCATTCAAAGCATAGCTCAATTCCTTCTTTCTATGGGAATCCTTTTTTCTTTTCGCCACTCCCAATTGCTGATCATCTTTTCCTATTGAAATTATTTTACATGTACTGTTTACTTTTTGCTTTTAAAAGAGTGCAACTTCCTAAAAGACATTGTTTTTGTTTCCTTTTGTGTCCTTGGTGTCTAGCCCTGTATCTTCTTTATGTAGACACTTAAACTTTTTTTTCCATTAAAACATTTGCCAAAAAGTTAGATTTCTTCACTTTGAGGGGTCTGTACCCATGGTTTAATCAGTTTAGTTAGTCAATAAACATTTATTATATACCTGCTATGTGCCAGGCACTGTGCTAAGTATTAAGGATATAGAAAAAATACACATGATCTCTGCTCTCAAGGAGCCCTCAGTCTAATGCTAGAGAAAACCTGCAAATAACTGTTCAAATAATCTCTCTCTCTCTCTCTCTCTCTCTCTC
>NW_025378823.1:0-4467 GCF_016433145.1 Gracilinanus agilis
AGTAATTTCTTCCTGACCAAATACAGTTACCCTATAAAGTAATAAACTGCAGATAAAGAACAATCAGAAAAGGACCACCAGGATAACAAAAGAATCTGAGTCCATGACAAAAATGTCTTCAAGAATTTGGAGGAGGAGGGGCAGCAGGGTGACTCAGTGGATTGAGAGCCAGGCCTAGAGATGGGAGGTCCTAGGTTCAAATCTGGCTTTAGACACTTCCCAGCTGTGTGACCCTGGGCAAGTCACTTAATCCCCATTGCCTAGCCCTTACCACTCTTCTGCCTTAGAAACAATACACCGTATTGATTCTCTGATGGAAGGTAAGGTTTATAAAAAAAAAATAAAAAGAATTTAGAAGAAGAGGGATGTCAAGTAGGAGAGATTAAATGACTTTTCTCTGTTTGGCCCCAGAGTGGACAACCAGGAATAATAGGTGGAAAATGCAAAAAGGGAAATTCAGCATCAACATCAGGGATTAAACTTCCTAAAAATTACAGCCATCCAAAAGGAAAGTGGGCTGCCTGCCTCCAAAGGTTTCTGCCTCAATGAAAGTCTTCAATCAGAGGCTTGTTTGAGTTTATGTTCTAGTGGAGATTCCTTTTTGGCACAGGTTAAAGCAGATGGCCTCTAAAGTCTCTTCCATCTCTAAAATTCTGAGATTCCAATTTATCTGCCATTTATCTGTGCCAGAGCACGATAATAATAAATTATTGTGAAAATGTTGACCTTTTATAGTGCACTTAAAGCTCATGGAGTCTTGTAAAGTCAGTACTACATACATTATCATCTCTATTCTACAGACCAGGAAACTGAGGCTCCGGTCCAGGTAGGTAAGCGGAGAGAGAGGGATTCACCCAGGGTCATGCATCGACTAAGGGTCAATTCTGATCCTCTCATTTAGGAGACATTGACCGAGTTCAGGGGTTTCCATTTAGTGCTTCGAAGGGATGGTGACAATGCTCCAAAAGACTGGGGCTAAAAATTCCTTAACTCCCAGGGTAGTCGCGAAGATCGAATATGATCAAATATATAAAACCCTTTGCTGGCTCTAAGTGGAAAAGCAAAGCCCTGGTTTTCGAACGTAAGTCACCCGAGAGAAGAGGGGGAAAGCCCTTCGCGCAGATTCCAAGTTAGGCTCGGAGGGGAATAAAAGAAGGGAGCCCGGGAATTGGAGCCTGGGGCTCCCCTTCCCAACCCGCATTAGCAGCAGGAGAGGTGAGGGGAGGAGGAGGAGGAATGGAGGCAAACATTTGTTCCGCCCGAGAAGAAAGCAGCCTGAGCCCTGCTCTCCGCTGCAGCCGCGGCTCCCTCCTTTTTTTTTTTTTTTTCTTTTTTTTGCCAAATCAGGCAGAAGATGCTGGCAGCTGCAAATATTCAATTATGCACAATGAGAAAAATAATTTACCAAAATAATGGCACTTGGAGAGAGAGAGAAGAAAACCCCGTCCTCTCCAGAAATGGCGTGGAACAATAAATCCCTTAATTAGCTAATTAATATTCAATTGGGGTCAGTGGGCTTCATAGAACCTTTTCCCGGGCCTCGAGAAATTCCAGCGCGCCGCAGCCGAGGCTGCCCACGCTCATTATCGCGCCCGCGCAGGCTTCCTTATCGCGCCGCCAGTTGTCTGCGAACAATGGCGACGCATTATCGGGCCCGGGCAGCAGCGGCGCTGGGCCCTCCCCACCCCTGCTTTTCACCCTACTGTAGGGCGGCCGCCGTAGCCGCTGCTGCCGCCGCAGCCTGGGAAGGAAAGAGCCTTAGCCATTGAATGTAATTGATCTATGGCTCCGCCGCATTGTTGGCGCGGTTTGTTTGCTCTTCTGGTATTTAAGGCGCCCGAGCGGCAACCCCCCCCCCCACCCCCACCCCCTCCACCATCCTTTCATTGGCTGGCGTTCCCCCTCCTCCCACCTGTCAATGACAAACTGTCAATGTCGTATCCTAACCAATAGGATCCAGAAAGCCTCCGATGCCCATGGATTGGGTTATTGGATGGCAAGGAGGAGGCATCAGCCTCTCCTCTAAATTCGAAGTCGAGAAACATTGATATCATTTGGATTTGACCGCTGCTACTCCTACCGTTGCCAGTATAGGAGGCAGAGGGTCAGGAGGCTTGGAATCAGGAGCCTTCAAATCTCGGCTCAGGTACTTACTAGCTGGGTGGACCTTGGGCAAAGCCCTTTCCCTCTCTGAGCTTAAGTAAAAAGGAAGGAGTTGGACTAAATGGATTTTCCCAGGGCCTCTCCAGCTGGAAAGCTCTGATTCTAAGTCATTTCAGCTTTCTACTCTGAGAGCCCTAGACTGGGAGTCAGGGGACTTGTCTTTTGAATCTTCACCTAACTACTTAATAATTACAATATAATATGTACATCATATCATATAATTCAAAGTGTTCTAAAAGGTCTTTAGGTTTTAATAGCTTAAAAAACTGCACTATGACCTTTGAAACACCTTATATTAATTATATAGCACTTTAAGACTTGCAAAACACTCTACAAATTTCTCATTTTATCATCACGACAACCAGGGAAGATGAGTACTATTATTATCCCCATTTTACAGTTGAGAAGACTGAAACAGACAGAGTTGGCTAGGGTCACACAGCTAGTAAAGGTCTGAGTTGGAATTTGAATTCAGGTCTTCGTACTCTATCCACCATGCCTCCTAGCTGCCTAAAATGATATCATTTATATAATGTAATCTCTCATAATATAGTATGGTGCTTATATATTAATATATAATGTAGCCTTATATCATAGCATTTATTATGCTCACTTTAAGATTTGCAAAGCGCTTTACAAGTTATCTTACTTTAGCCTCATCACAACCCTGCCTGATTCATACTGTTATTATCTACATTTTACAGATGAGGGAACTGAGGTTAAGGGAAGTTGAGTGACCAGCTGAGTCATATAAATAGTGAATTACTAAAAACAGTATTTAAACTCTCAGGCCCCATCACACTAAGCCAAGACTTTAAAAGTCTTCCAGGTAGATTAACTTCTAGGAGATTCACACAACCCTGGAAGCCACCCAGAGCCACCCATCAAATAGTAGGGATTCATGTTCTTCTGGAAAATAAGATAAAAACCTCCTTTCACTTGGAGCATTGCCTGAGATAGTGACCAGGAAGAGAAACTAGAGGAGAGTTGGGCCACAAGGGAACAAAGTCCCAGGTACTAGAGGTATTGTGTCCATTTTCAGAATAGGAAACTGAGGCTAGGAGGAAATATATACATGTTTGGCATTTTACTCCTCTCACCTCAATTTTTTTTTATCTGTAGATTGGACATAAGGGAGAGAGGGATGGCTTGGACAAGTGAAAAGAGCACTGGTTCCCGCAGTTACTGGAACTGAATTCAAATGCCACTTCTGACACCTACTACTTGTGTGATGATGGATGAATCACTCACAGGGCCTCATTTTCCATGTGTTAAACAATGAAGTTGAATTAAATGGTTTCCATGGACCCTCTCAGCTGAAGATCTTTGTTTCTATGACTCCCAAGCCCAGCTAGAAATTCCTGATTATTTGAAAGTGGAAATCATTATACTTGTATTACCCACCTCACAGAATTATTAAAAGAAAAGCACTGGGGGCAGCTGGGTAGCTCAGTGGATTGAGAGTCAGGCCTAGAGATGGGAGGTCCTAGGTTCAAATCCAGCCTCAGATACTTCCCAGCTGTGTGACCCTGGGCAAGTCACTTTGACCCCCATTGCCCACCCTTACCACTCTTCCACCTAGGAGCCAATACATAGAAGTTAAGGTTTTTTTTTTAAAAGAAAAGCACTTCTTAAACATAAAAAGTTATTATAGAAAAATGATTTTACTAGGCCAGGGTGTTCATTGAGCATAAGGTGTGGTCTTGTCTTTCCCCAAGACTCTAAAAGTCTATGAAACCATGCTGCAACTGCCTCCTCCTGAGATACCCTTCTGTCATTGATGAGTTCTTCCCAGAACCTCCATTTTGGGGAAAGATCCCAGATGAACCACCATCCAGATCTAGTCACCATATTCCTTCAGTGGTACCAGCTTTCTTTCTCCCCCTACCTCAAACAGCTCTCCCTTTATGTATTTTCTTCCCCTATTAAAATATAAGGTCCTTGAGGGCAGGAACTGTCTTTTTGCTTGTATTTGTAACCTCAGCTCTTGGCAGTACCTGGCATAAAATAGAGTTTAATAAATGCTTGACCCAATGACTAACAGGGGGGAGGCATCTTGTTGTGATAGACCTTCTTTGTCACTAGAACTTCTTTCTCACTCTCTACCTTCCCAGAAACAAGTCTACCCTGAGAACCTAGTGTCATTTCTCATCAGTATCAACTACTATCAATAACTCAAACAGCTTGGACTGGACCATCCTCCTGATTGGGGAGAGAGAGAGAGAGAGAGAGAGAGAGAGAGAGAGAGAGAGAGAGAAGAGAGAAGAGAGAAGAGAGAAGAGAGAAGAGAGAAGAGAGAAGAGA
>NW_025378824.1:0-7666 GCF_016433145.1 Gracilinanus agilis
GAAGGAAGGAAGGAAGAAAGAAAGAAAGAAAGAAAGAAAGAAAGAAAGAAAGAAAGAAAGAAAAGAAAAGAAAAGAAAAGAAAAGAAAGAAAGAAGTGGTATACTGGAAGATTGCTGATCCTGCAATTTGATGCTCTCTTTATGGAAAACAGTGTGGTGATATTCAATAAGAGCTAATAAGTCTGTTCATACTCTTTAACCCCATAATTTCACTTGTGGAAATATGCCCATATGAAATGTTCTAAAAGGGAAAAAATTGTACAAATGTATTCATAACAGTGCTACTTATAACAAAAATTTGGGCTCAACCCAAATATTCAACAATAAGCAAACAGCTAAGCCAACTATGGTATATTAACTAGAATAATATGTAGCTATTAAAATAGCAAGAATATGGATCGTGTTGATAAGTGGAAATGTGCATGTAAAATCATGTTAAATGAAAAAGTAGAACTATGCATAAGAATTCTATGCTACAACTAAACTGGATTACTTGTCCCCTGGTCTGCAATGCTTTTCAACTATTTACCTGCCTACTTAAATCCTTTCAATCCAATAAAACTTAATTGAAATTCAACTTCCTCTATGAAACATTCCCTGCTCCTCTCATTTTAAAAATGACTCTTTTCTTCCTTGGGCCTTGAATAAAACTATATACATTTTTGTGCATGTAGGACTGTAGCATCACAGATTTAATACTAGAAGAGAAATTAAAACCCATAGACTATAATTGGTCCATTTTACAGATAAGAAAACTGGGGCACCAACTGGTAGAATGACTTTCTTAGGGTCATAAAACTAGTAAATGCCTACATTAGGACTTGGATTTTTATTTCCTAGCCTCTAAGTCAAAATCCCTAACCCACTACATCATACTACTTTCCAATGTGGTTTTTTATTTTATATTATAGCTGTTTTTGTACCTATAAGCTCTACAAAGGCAAAGATCTGATTTATTTTCGTCTTGTGTTTTTGTTCAGTCATTTCAGTCAGGTCTGACTTTTCGTGATTTTATTTAGGGTTTTCTTGGCAAAGTAGACTAGAATGGTTTGCCATTTCCTTCCTCAGTGCATTTTACAAGTAAGGAAACAGAGACAGAGTTTTGTGATTTGCCTAGAGTCATACAGCTACAATCTGAGGCTGGCTTTGAACTCAGGTCTTCCTAATTGGATTCCCAATGCTCTGTCTACTGTGCCACCCAGCTGCCTGTATATATGCTTATTAAATTGAATTAAATAAAAAGTACTGATTACCATTATGTGAAAACAAACAAAAGAGGTGTAGGTTTTACATGCATTTAAATTTCCCTGTGTGTTTTTTTCTGTTAATTTGATAAAATTTCCTATTTTTTGAAACTTTATTTTCTGGGGGGTTGTATAACAAACTCTTTTGTATACATACTGAGATACAGACCTATAGATCTTGACCTCTGCCTTGTCAATTGCTTTCCTGCCTATTTTCCTGCTGATCACATAGAAAGAATAATAATTACTGCCAATTACATAATTGTTTGAACAAGAAGAATGAGAACCTGTTGGTTTGGTATTCTGAGTTCCTGGTCAGTCTGTTTAACCAGTCTGTTGGACCAGAGAACAATCAATCTCTTTGGCTTTCTTCCCTGGCACTCCTCCAAACTTCTGACCTGGGGTTACCAAACCCCAGCTTGGAGGTTCAGCCTTGTATTTCAAACTCTGGGGCGGTTTATTACTGTAAAGGAATGTTGTGATGCCATAAGAAATGATGAACAAGATGGTTATAAGAAAACCTGGAAAGACTTATTTGAAGTGATGCAGAAGGAAGTGAGCAGAAACATAAGAACATTGTATACCGTAACAACAATAAGTATGTTGATCAACTGTCCGTCAATGACCAGCACCCTGTATATAATCCTAGTGCCAGGAACTAGTTCCTTTGTGCCAAGGAGCAAGGTGTAATTTGAAGAGAATAGTTAGCAACTTTTCTCTTGACCATTCTTCCTCTATTTCCTCTATGCAGTGAGGAGTAGCTATGTTATACTGAGTTTATGAACACCTCAACTAATGTGACTACTCTTTTGAAGGTTAAGAATATGACAACACCTGGGAACTCTGTTTTATTGGGTCAGTTCCTTTGCTCTTCCTTTCAATATTGCCTGTACCCTTCTCAATACCTTATGCAATAGCTGGTGGGTCTAAATGACTAAAGTATATCTTTCCTAAAAATTTTTATTTATAAGAAGTCAGTCTGGGAAAAACCATTGGTCTAGCTGTCCAGGAGTTATTACTGTTCCTTACTTTTTTGGTAATGAGTAAACCCTGGATGTAGCAGACACCTTTGTCTGAAAAGATAAGACTACCACCCTCACATGACAAATACACGTTGAAATGCAGCCAAGTTAGGCAAGAGGAATGATGAGACAGGAGCTAGAGAACCATTCTAAATGGATAAGTCTCCACATCCCTTAAACTAATGGCATAAGCTGCTGCCACCAAGACAGAGCTGAAGTTATGGAATAATGGCCACCAGTTCTCTGGAAACAAAGAATTTAGAAATTCCAACGAGCTCTCTTTAGGGTTCAATGGAACACACATATGCCAAAGTGAACACAGGCCTGCCCAAGGCCCTGATGAACATCTTAACATGAACAGGATGAATCAGGCTGGTGGCAAGCAATGGTTAAGCAGGAACTCTGAACCTCAGGTTCCCTGGTTACATCACAACCTCCAAATGTTAAACCTCATGGCCTTACAAGAGATCAGGTTGCTTGCTGATAGCAAACAAAAGCATTCTTTGTTCTCCTTACTTTCCTCAACTATTTACCATCAGATATTTGTGTCTTCTCTGCAGATCTGACTGGAATCCTGGTTCTTTGTTTGACATTCAAAGTCTTTTAAAACCTGCCCTGCCCCACCTTTTCCTACTTCTTACATCTTACATCTCCACCCTGTTCCCCTACATATTCTCCTGCACAATAACATTGGCCTCCATGCTGTTCTTCATACAAGACTCTGTTTCTCCTGATCTGAGACATTTTCACTGACTGTTGCCCATGCCTGAAATGTTTTCCCTTTTCATCTCCACCTCATGGCTCCCTTGGCTTCCTTCAAGTCCCATTAAACCCCACTTTCAACAAAATAATTATCTCAATTCCCCTTAATTCTAGTATCTCTCCATTTAATGACAACTTCCAATTTATCCTGTATATATTGTTGTACATACCTGTATGCCTGCTCTTGGGTTTTCTCCCTCACTGAACTTGAGAATTTGGGATCGATGATCACCTTTTTTTTGCCTTTCCCCAACACTTAGCACATTACCTGACACCTAGTAGGTGTTTAATAAATAGTTGGCTGCCTTGTTGTCCCCTTGCCAAATAAGCAGATTATTCAAAGAGAGCTGAAGCATGCTGAATCACGTAGTTGTGCGAGTTTCAATAATGGTTGGAACTGTAGTTTAGGAAACAATATCTTTGACAGTATTACTACTTTCAATAAGACTTATTTCATTGTTTTATATTACTAAAGATCTACTGAGAATTTCTTAAGCCTTTGGGGAGAGAGGTTCAATAAATTCTAGAAAGCAAAGGGTTAACATAGTAATTATAAGTGCGGGGAGAGAAATTACTTCTGCTATGGTAGTTGGGCATTTTCTTCCTCAGAATTACAAATAACCCCAAAGGTTTTCACTAAGATAATGATTTTGCAAACATAATATTGAATTGACCATAGAGTCCAATTCCCTCTTCCCATATACACAAAATTATAATTGAAAGTCAGTGGTAGTTTTATATGAATAAGGAATTTAGGGTTGGGAATAATCTAATAAACTCATATTAGAAATTATTACTGAATCTTCCTCTGCTATGACTGCCCACTTATTAGTCCCACAAACTTAAGTTCTTGTCTTCCTGCAGCATTTTGACTTTAAAAGTGGGTACTTTCTCTTTCTTAAAACTAATAGAATAAGGATATTAATATCAAAGCGTTTTCCACAGTGGAGGATATAAAGCATTTTCTTTTTCTTTTCCATTGACCAAGAAATAAATGACAAGGGTCACTGAGTAGTGACAGACCATGAGGTTCTCCTTGACCAAAAAGTTTGATCCACTGGGATCACAAGGCATAGTATTTAAACACGTCTTTGATCAGAAAACACTAAAATGAAACATTTTGCTGTTACTAAGTACAAATTAACATTTAAGTTTAATGGAATTTTACTAAAATTCACAAGTACCTCTGAATACATGGGTACTGGAATAGCTTTGCTTAGCAAAAACAATGTACCTCCCTTATGGTATTTAGTCAATATTTTAGAATAAGTTAGTTGTTTTATCAGTTATGTATGACCCTTCAGGAACCCATATGGGTTTTTCTTGGCAAAGATACTGGAGTCGTTTGCCAGTTCTTTCTCCAGCTCATTTTACAGGAACTGAGACAAATAGAGTTAAGTGACTTACCCAGGGTCACACAACTGTTAAATGTCTGAGATCAGATTTGAACCCAGGAATATGAGTCTTCCTGGCTCCAGACTGGGTACTGAATGACTAATTGCCCCTACTTTAGAACAGAGATGCCAAATATTCTATTATCATTTGATAAAATAAATAAAAGTACAACAAAACATAAATGACATTACATTTTTATATTGTTGACGGTCATCTTGCAGGGATTCTTATATATGAATTTTTTTTGTGGACCATATAGAAAAAAGTTGGTTCTATTTAATTTCTTAGCAGAGGTGGTAGACTATGGGTGCAGAATTTTGCAATACAGTTGATTTGTTGGTGTGGTATCACAGAACTTCGATTTTTCCTTTTTAAAAAATATTTCATAAGAAGGCCTGGCTTACTTGGTTTAAGAGAGAGTGGAAGACTATATATGAAAATGAAGCTGACATAAATAACAAAATGCAGCAATAAAAATAAGATTTTTAAAAATAATATTTTATTTTATTCTCTCATCATATATTAAAACAATTTTAACACTTTAAGAATGTTGTGTTCCAAATTTTCTCCTTCCTTCTCCTCCCCTTCTTCCTCTCTGAGTTAGTTAGTGACCCAAGGTACTAAGATTAGATTTTTTTGGTGAACTGATCCAGCCATTCTGAAGGGCATTTGGAACAATTGTAGTCCAAAGGGCTACAAAACAATGCATACCCTTTCATCCTGTAATCCTACTACTAGGTCTGTACCCCAAAGAGATTTTAAAAAAGTGGGAGGAAGGACCTACACGTACAAAAACATTTGGAGTAGCTCTTTTTGTGGAGGCAAAGAATTGAAAATTGAGATGTCTGTCAATTGGGGAATGGCTGAACAAATAGTGGTGTATATTGGTGATGGAATACTATTGCGTGCTGTAAGGAATGATGAGAGAGATGGTTTCAGAAAGAGCTGGAAAGACCTACATGAAATGATGTAGATTGAAATAAGTAGAACCAGGACAACATCATACACAGTATCAGCAATATTGTATGATGATCAACTGTGAAAGACTTAGCTTCTCTTGGCCATACAGTGATCCAGGACAATTCTGAAGGACTTATGACAAAAAATGCTACCCATCTGCAGAGAAATAACTGTTGGATTCAGAACGCAGATCAAAGCATACTATTTTTCACTTTTGGGGGGGGGTGATTTTGGTTTTATATGTGTATTCTTTTATAATTGTGATCAAATGGAAATATATTTTGAATGATAATGCAGGTACAACCCAGATCAAATTGCTTTTGGGAATCCCATGGAGAGGGGAGGGAAGAGAGAGAAGAGAGGATACCATTAAGGTTTTATAACTTCAGAAAACATATGTAAAAATTTGTTATAATATGTAATTAGGAAAATAAAATATCTTTTAAATAAGATGGTAAGACAAATGTATAATCATGTAAAACATTTTTCCATATTAGTAAAAATAATGTTTTTTAAAAGAGAATGGTTTCTATTAAGTGTAGAAATAGTCCTAGACTTAAGTGGAAGAAGACCTAGGCCTTTGTGGGTGAATCTATGGCACATGCGCTGGAGGGGGCTGCTCCCTTTCCCCTCTCCATGTGCACCTCAGGACATCTCACATCGCCTGCTCCTCTGCCCAGTAGCCCAATGGGAGCACTTCCTCCCTCCCCTGTCTGGGGTAAGGCAGGGGCTCACATGGGACATGAGGATTGCAGTTTTGACACTTGATCTCTGAAGCTCAACATCCCTGGCCTAGGCTGTCATCCTGACTCAGACATCTAGGATACGATGCACAACATACATACACTGACTGAATACATTTTGTAACCCTCTGAAATTTAGTTTCCTCAGGTATAAAATGTGGATAATAATACTAACACATGATATGAGGATTTTTTAAAAGGAAGAACTCTGTAAATCTTGAAGTGCTAAATATATTTTTATAATGATACTACTAATATATAATGTAGCATCATCTTTTTTATTTAATTTTAACACTTTGCTTAGTCGATACTAAAAAGACTGAAATAGTATCAAGTCATAGTGTGAACTGATACATTATTCTGCATATCACCCTTGGCAAGTGACACTATCTCTACTTCACAGAGAAGAAAATCAAGAATTTCCTCCCTGTTTTGTGCTAAATTCTATGAGAAAATTGTTTTTTAGACATTAGTTGGGCTCTGTAAATGGCCCTGATTTCATCCATGTTGCTGTTCCTTTAAAGTAAAGAAGACTAGTTCCTAGGAATATCAGATGTTATATTTTGCCAAATAATTAAAAGTATGAAGGAACTAGGTGATACATTGGCTAGTGCTAGACTTGGACACAGTAAGCTCTGAATTTGACTCCTTCCTCAGACACTTTGTATCTGCGTGACCGTAGACAAGTTACTTAAAACTCTTTCAGCCTCACTTCCCTCATCTGTAAAATGGGGATAATTACAGTACTTCATAGTGTTATGTGAGGATAAATGAGATAATGCATGTAATGTGTTTTTAAATTTTTTTTTTCTCAAAATTTTTTAATATATTTTTAAACCCTTAACTTCTGTGTATTAGTTCCTTGGTAGAAGAGTGGTAAGGGTAGGCAATGGGGGTCAAGTGACTTGCCCAGGGTCACACAGCTGGGAAGTGTCTGAGGCCAAATTTGAACCTAAGACCTCCCGTCTCTAGGCCTGGTTCTCAATCCACTGAGCTACCCAGCTGCCCCCGTGATGTTTTTTTTCATTTTATAAACATTTATTAATAATCATTTTTAACATGGTTACATGATTCATGCTCCTACTTTCCCCTTCACCCCCGCACCCCCCCCCACCCATGGCCGACGCACATTTCCACTGGTTTTGTCATGTGTCCTTGATCAAGACCAATTTCCAAATTGTTGGTAGTTGCATTGGTGTGGTAGTTTCGAGTCCACACCCTCAATCATGTCCACCCCGACCCATGCGTTCAAGCAGTTGTTTTTCCTATATGTTTCCTCTCCTGCAGTCCCTCCTCTGAATGTGGGTAGCATCTTTACCATAAATCCCTCAGAATTGTCCTGGGTCATTGCATTGCTGCTGGTACAGGAGCCCATTACATTCGATTTTACCACAGTATATCAGTCTCTGTGTATAGAGTTCTTCTGGCTCTGCTCCTTTCGCTCTGCATCAGTTCCCGGAGGTCTCTCCATTCGCCTGGAACTCCTCCAATTTATTATTCCTTTTAGCACAATAGTATTCCATCACCCGCATATACCACA
>NW_025378825.1:0-2818 GCF_016433145.1 Gracilinanus agilis
GAGAAGAGAAGAGAAGAGAAGAGAAGAGAAGAGAAGAGAAGAGAAGAGAAGAGAAGAGAAGAGAAGAGAAGAGAAGAGAAGAGAAGAGAAGAGAAGAGAAGAGAAGAGAAGAGAAGAGAAGAGAACTTAAGGGCAGATAACATGCCAGACCTGGAGTCAAGAGGACCTGGGTTCAAATCTAGTCTCAGATAATTCCTACTATATGACCCTGGGCAAATCACTTAACCCTATTTGCTTACACATTGCCCTCCTGTCTTAGAGTTATTAGTAGGTCAGAAAGTAATGGTTTTAAAAAATAAAATAAAATAGAATAAAATGATTTGCTAGTGAACAGAATTTAGCATAAGGCAAAGCTTTCCAAATGGGAATGCAAATGTAAATGACATTCGTTTGGTCAGTCAACAAATATAGTTAAATGGACTGTTAGATACTCATCACTGTGCTAGAATTACAGAGATAGCTGTGGCCCAAGCCCTGCTCTCTGGGATCTAACAACCCCAAAGGTGTGTAGATAGACCCCCAAACAACAAATAACAATAACAGACAAACCCCCAAATAACAGAGTCAGGGAAGAACAAGACTGTTCATAAAGGAATGGTTCGGCCATACCAAAGAGGTCTTGTGGCCGCAGATCCTCCAATGACAAAAGCCCTTTACCTGCCCTGTGAGGGCAAGGAGGAAGGGGGCCCCCTCGTAAGTGGTTGGCAAATGAAGTTCTGTATCTATGTGGATGTGCGTGTGTTTACGTGTGGATTTATGTGTTTACGTGTGGGTATATGTGTGTAGCTTTTTATTTAACCATCTCTTGATTGGGTGGCAGATTTTCCTTCCTAATTATGTTTTTCTTAGGATGATGTGGAGATTACAGTGGTTAGCATTTGCTGAACACACAGCAGCTGGGCAGGGAAGTGACCTGGGATTAATAATTTAAAAAATAAACAAACAAACTGTGCATGAGCCTTCCTTGGATTATTCATGCAGGCATTTATTTCTTCAACAAATACTTACTAAGCATTTACTCTCTTCAGTGCATGGAACTCTGGAGACGGGTGGAGATACAGAGACAAGATCCCTGGCCTTGAGGAGCTGACTCTCCGGGGAAAATGGGGGGGGTGTGGGATGTGGAATCAGAGTGAGAGCGCCCGAGGAAGGCACTTCAGAGCTCATCCAGTCCATCGCTGAGAGGGAGGAGGTGACTTGTCCAAAGTCACCCAGGTGGTAAATGCCTTCTCTCGTTGGCTTACTTGACATTCATTTTTTTAAAAAAAACTTTAACTTTTCTTTCTTAGAATTGATACCAAGTGCTTATTCCAAGACACAAGGACTAGGCAATTGGAGTGACTTGCCCAGGGTCATACAGCTGGAGTGTATCTGAGGCCAGATTTGAACCAAGGACCTCCCATCACTTGGCTTGGCTCTCTATCCACTTGGCCACCAAGCTGCCCCTATAAGTTTCTTTTTTTTTTAAACCTTTACCTTCCTTCTAAGAATCAATATTGTGTATTGGTTCCAAGGCAGAAGAGCAATAAGGGCTGGATAATGGGGTTAAGTGACTTGTGCAGAGTCACACAGCTGGGAAGAGTCTGAAGTTAGATTTGAATCCAGGACCTCCTGTCTCCGGGTCTGGTACTCTATCCACTGAGCCATTCTGTCCGTTTAGTTGCCTCATAGTTATTTTGTATGTGTTCTCTATATACATGTTGTTAGGATGTACGCTTTGAGGGCAGGATCTGTTTCCCTTTTGTTTTTGTATCCTTGAACTTAGCACAGTGGCTGATACATAGTAAGCACTTATTTGTTGATTAATTGAAGGAAGAGGCTGGGATTTGAACCTATGTCTTCCAGCTCCAAATCCAGTGGTCTTTCCAAGGTGCCAAGCTGAAACTAGAATATAAGTTTAAATGTGATGAGGGAAATAAAAACCAATAACCATGAGGCTTGATGAGGAGGAATCCCTATGAAGTGGAGGAAACCAGAGATTCTGCTAGCACTATGGTGTGCACCGTACCACAAGTTTGTTGTGAGAGAACCTGAGTTCAGATCCTGCCTTTGCTGCTTACTAGCTTTGTAAATCTTGGTCCTAATTTCTTAAGATTAACAACTTCCTGAGTCTCACTTTTCTGTAAAATGAAGGGTTTGAATGATATGATCTCTAAGTCCTATGACTGATTTAATTTTTTTTGAGCCCTTACCTTCTGTCATAATCAATTCTAAGACATAATAGTGTCAAGAGCTTGATAGTCAGTTTTAAAAATGACTTGTTCAAGGCCACACTGGTTGGAAGTGTCTAGAGTGAGATTTGAACCCAGAGCTAGGCAATCACTGTTAAGTGACTTACCTAGGGCCACACAGGTAGGGAGTGTCTAGAGCCAAATTCAAATTCGGATATTCCCGACTCCAGGCTTGACACTCTATCCACTGTGCTACTGAGATGCCCCCTCTATGATTGATTTAAACAAAAATAAAACATTGAGTTTTTCTCAGCCCCGGAGTGAAACATACCCAAATCTGAGTGGTCTTCTGTTGTCTTCCCTAATGATGAGATCTCCCAGTCTCTTGATGACCCGTCATTGTCACTGACTAGTGTGGTGGCATAAGGCAAAGACCACTCACTGGACTGGGAGTCAGAAGCCTTGGGTTTGATTTCTGGTTCTCCTACTTCCCCCCCACGTGAATTTGGACAAATCCACTCACCTCTTAGAACAAGGATTCTTAACCTTCTTTGTATCATCTACTCTTTGACTTGTGTGAAGCCTCAGCATCCTTTTTGCAGAATAATATACATATATATATATATATTTGTATACATATATATATA
>NW_025378826.1:0-5164 GCF_016433145.1 Gracilinanus agilis
TGATATGGATGAATATTTACAAAAATATAAATTGCCTAGATAAATAGAAAAAGAAATAGAATACTTAAATAATTCCATATCAGAAAAAAGAAATTGAACAAGTCATCAAAGAACTCCCTAAGAAAAAATTCCTTAAGGCCAGATGGATTCATAAGTGAATTCTATCAAACCTTTAAAGATCAATTAATCACAATATGCTACAAAGTATTTGACAAAATAGGCAAAGGAGTCTTACCAAATTCTTTTTATGACACAAATATGGTACCGATTCGAAAGCCAGGCAGACTAAAAACAGAGAAAGAAAACCAAAGACCAATCTCCTTAATGAGCACAAAGGCAAAAATCTTTAAAACAAACTACTAGCTAAAAGACTACAGCAAGTTATCACAAGGATAATTCACTATGGTCAGGTGAGATTTGTATCGGGAATGCAAGGATGATTTAATATTAGGAAAACTATCCACATAATTGACCATATCAATAATCAAACCAATATAAATCACATGATCATATCAATAGATGCAGAAAAGCCTTTGATAAAATACAACACTCATTCCTACTGAAAATACTAGAAAGTATAGGAATAGAAGGGCCTTTCCTCAAAATAATGAACAATATTTATTTAAAACCATCAGTAACTATCATCTGCAATGAGGATAAGTTAAGATTTATTCCCAATAAGATTAGGAGTGAAATAGGGATGCCCATAATCACCACTACTATTTAAGATTGTACTAGAAATGCTAATAGTATCAAGTAGAGAAGAAAAAATAAATCAAAGGGATTAAAGTAGACAATGAGGAAACTAAGCTATTGCTCTTTGCAGATGATATGATGGTATACTTAAAAAATCCTCGAAAATCAACTAAAAGACTAATGGAAATAATAAATAAATTTAGCAAAGTTGCAGGGTACAAAATAAACCCACATAAATCATCATAATTCCTATATGTTTCCAACAAAACTCAGCAGCAAGAGTTAGAAAGAGAAATTCCATTTAAAATCACTCTAGACAAGATAAAATATCTGGGAATTTACTTGCCAAAACAAATTCAGGAATTATATGAACATAATTACAAAACCCTCTTCACACAAATAAAATAAGATCTAATCAATTGGAAAAACATCATGGATAGGATGAGCTAATATAATAAAAATGAAAATCCTACCTAAATTAATTTAATTATTTAGTACTATATCTATCAAACTACAAAAACACATTTTTTATAAAATTAGGAAAATAAAAACTATAACAAAGTTCATCTGGAAGATCAAAAAATCAAAAATTTAAACCAATAAAAAACAATGTGAATGAGGGAGGCCTAGCATCACCAAATTTCAAACTATACTAAAAATGCAGCAATCATCAAAACTATATGGTACTGGCTTAGAGATAGAAGGGAGGATCAATAGGATAGAATTGGGGTAAATGACAGTAGCCAGATAGTGTTTGATAAACACAAAGATCTCAACTTTGGGGACAAGAACCCACTATTTGACAAAAACTGCTTGTAGAATTGGAAAAGAGCATGGGAGAAATTAGCTTAAGATCAACATCTTATACCCTATACCAAAATTAACTCAGAGTGGGTAAATGACTTAAATATAAAGAGGAAAATTATAAACAAATTAGGTGAACATAGATTAGCATAACTGTCAAATCTATGGGAAAGGAAGGAATTTAAGACCAAGCAGGAGATAGAGAATGCTACAAAAAATAAAATGAATAATTTTGATTATTTGATTTTATTTGATATATTAATAATTTGATTAAATTAAAAAGTTTCTGTACAAAACCAAGGCAACCAAAATTAGAAGGGAATCACCAAGTTGGGGGAAAATATGTGCAAACATTGTACAAAAAATCAAGCCATTCCCCAATTGATAAATGGTGAAGAGAAATGATTAGGCAGTTTTCAGATAAAGGGACCTGAAAAGGCAGTTTTCAGATAAAGAAATCAAAATGTTCTAAATCTCTCATAATTAGAAAAATGCTAATCCAAACAATGCTGAGGGACCACCTCATACCTAGTAGATTGGCCAATATGACAGTAAAGGAAAATAATAAATCTTGGAGGGGCTGTGGCAAAATTGGGACACTAATGCATTGCTGGTACCCCTACTTGACACTAAGTAAGAGAGTTTGCAAATCACTTACTATAGTAAGCTCACACCTAAAAAAAGGTTATGCCCTCCCCCCACCTTGGGCAGTACTAGGCAAATTGAAACAATGTGATTGGTTCCCATAAAGTGGGGGAGTGACAGAAAGTGTAATGAAATGAAAAGTAATATTGATATGGAGAGGAAGAAATGGGGATGACTAAGTTAAGCAATGAAGTAGGTAAGGGATGAATGAGGAAAATATTAGGGGCTACTCAATCAGGCTAATCACTGAGACTAGAGACAGAGGGTACTGGGAGGAAATAGGACGGGTCCTTTAGGCAGGGAGACTAGCTCTGTGATACAAATAGAATTGAGTCAGCCAGAAGTAATACGAGTCTGCCTGAAAGGTTTTTGTTAATTTCTAAGATCCCATTATAGAGGAGACCAGAGGTTCCTCCCTGGTAGTGAAATTGAAATCTACAGGAACTCTCAACTAGCTACTTCCTGCCCAAAATGGATGCCTAAGTTTGCCCTTAAGAAATAAAAGTAAAGTTATTCCTTCTCTCTTCAGCCTTTGCCCTAATACCAAGTACAATGATTCATCAGAGGCTTTTGTATAAATATCAAAGGGGATTTATTAATGTCAGGGATAAGAAGAGGGAAAAGGGGTTTTAGGGTTTTGTAACTGCTGCTAGGGAGAAAGCTGGTGCTGGGGGAAGGAACACAGGAGAAGTTCAGACTGAGAGATGCCTGCTCTCTCAGTCAAGAGAAGGTTTCACTGCCCTGAGGTTAAAGTATTTTATCAGATCACTAGATAAAGAGATGGCTTGATTTAGTTTGTCCTTCCTACCTACAGAAACTAAAACCATGATGTTTAACCACCAAACCACCCTTCCTCCCAAGGCCCAATGGGGAAATCCAGGGAAAATAGAAGGATGTAATGGAGAGGTCAGGGAGAGGTCTAGAAAGAACAGAGTAGGTCCAAAATGCCCCAAAGGCAAAAGGTCCTTCAGTTGGAACTCCAGGGCTATTTATAGCCTAGCCAACAGTTTTTCCCTAAGCCCAGCCCCCAATTTGGTTCAACATTCTGAACCTTTCTAACTGACAGGCTGTTACAGTTGGTTTTGCAAAGCAAGGGCTTTTGCTGCCAGCCTGCATTACAAAAGTGACGTGGAGAAAACTGCTTAAAACAAGGTTAACTGCCAACTTGAGGATTCAGTCAGGCTCTCTGTGTTGGTGAGCTGAACTGGAGGAAGAGACTCTTTCCCTGGATCCTGCTTTGGCTTGAGGTGGTGAGTGGAGTAATTCCTTCCTTGGTTCTTTGGTGAGGAGACCCTCTCTGCTCATTTAGGTTTTTGTGAGGCACTCCCTTCAGAGTGAGTTCTGGTGAGATTCTTGGAGGTCTCAGTCTCCTGTGCACTGAAGGTTCTTGGAGTATTCTTCAGTGTCTCCTAGTTCTTTGGATTTTGGCTTCCTAATTAGGACTTTGGATTCTGGTGAGATTCACTTTTAGATTCACATTTGCAGTTTTAAGACATTAGGATTAAATTTAGGGTCCTTTGTAGCTAGGCAGTACTTCCTTTTTCCACCTGTTTGTAAATAAAGCTGCTAAAAGTCATTTTGACATATGCTGTAATATTTTTAAATTGTCAACCACAATATTATTTTAGAATTCTCATATTTAGCATAAAACCTAAATTTAAATTCTTACAAAAGTGAAACACTATGGAACAATCAAATGTAATAGCCTCTGCTATTAGTAGCAATGCAATAATGAAGAACAATATATGGAACTTATGAAAAAGAATGCTATCTTCAGCTAGAGAAGGAACTATGGGAGTACAAACACAGAAGAAAAATATAATTTATCATTTGGTTATATGGATATATGATTCAGTTATGTTTTTTTAAAAAGATTAGTCTATTACAAATAGGAATAACATGGAAATAGGTTTTGAGTAATAAGATGTATATAAACCTGCTTATCAGCTCTGAGAGGAGGAAGGGACAAGGGGAAGGAGAGAACATGAATCATGTAACCTTGGAAAAATATTCAAAAAAATAAATAAAATAATGTGGAAACTTTGAAAAAGAATTTTGATGTGTGAGATTAGAATTCACCTCCCTTTGTTTTAATTTAATCAATCAGGGATTTGAAATTCCCCTCCCTTTTAATTTAATCAAGCACCTAGAAGTCCTTTAAGATGTGCAAAGATACATATGCCCACAGTGAAAGGAAGGTGAAACCAAAGAGACAGGAAATTGATCCCACAACTGCCCTGTTGGGTGGTGCCAGGCAAATTAAGGAACTATCTTTGGTTCCTGAGATGTGATGGGGAGAGCTAATGGGTGGAGAAAACAGCTTATAAAGGCATTTTCAGAGAGCTGAACACACATTCTTGCATTGATGACACTCTTGCTGGAGACACTACTCTGCTGGTAACTAAAGGAAGATGCTTACTCTGGGGACTCTTACTGAAGATACCTTGGAGGACACCTGACTGAAAATTGGAACCTGAAGGCTCACACTCTCCAGCTCTTCTGACTTGAGACTGGACCTTAAAAAGCCTTAGTCTGAGGTGAAATTCATTCCATCAGAATACAATTAGGGTATTTAGTTAAACTGTTCCCTACCTCTTTCCTGTATTTCCCTCTCTTTACTATCTCTACTTTGATTAAACTAAAATGTTAAAGCTACTAAAAGACTCATAATTCAATTTTAATTATTACAATTTGGCGACCTTTAATTATTATAGATACTATGTCATTTAATGCATGGATGTTTGGTATTACTATTACTTCCTTGTCTATGGTGCCTTTTAGTAAGGTGTAGTTTGCCTGCTTATCTCTTTCAAGAAGTTCTATTTTGCTTTTTTTAAGTTTAGCTGAAGCATAATAGATTTTGCTTCAGTCCCTTATTTTAACGTATGTGTTTCTTTTTTCATTATCCTTTCTTAAACCATATTTTGTTTCTAATCTATCATGTAATGTTTACATTTTAAAGGGGAATTCATCCCATTCAAATATATATTCTCTCTCTCTCTCTCTCTCTCTCTCTCTC
>NW_025378827.1:0-3227 GCF_016433145.1 Gracilinanus agilis
CCTAGGGGGCAGCTGGGTAGCTCAGTGGATTGAGAATCAGGCCTAGAAACCAGAGGTCTTAGGTTCAAATCCTGTCTCAGACACTTCCCAGCTGTGTGACCCTGGGCAAGTCACTTGACTCCCATTGCCCACCCTTACCACTCTTCCACCTATGAGCACAGAACACAGAAGTTAAGGGTTTAAAAAAAAAAAAAAGAAAAAAAAGAATGTGCCTATAGGAAGAGAGACATGATACTCTCAACTAGCCATTGTTTATATTATAACACACACACACATATACACACACACTCATATATACAAATGTAATTTGTGATTTTACCAATTAGCCATGGTTTGTATTACTTGTGTGTGTGTGTGTGTGTGTGTGTGTGTGTGTGTGTGTGTATTATAATACATAGAGGGCAGCTAGGTGGTACAATGGATAGAGTGCCAATCTCAGAGTCAGGAAGACTCATCTCTGTGAGTTCAAATCCAGCCTCAGACACTTACTAGCTGTGTGACTCTGGGCAAGTCACTTAATCCCATTTGCCTTTGTTTCCTCATCTGTAAGATGAACTGGAGAAGTAACCATGAACCTCTTCAGTACTTTTGTCAAGAAAATCCCAAATGGAGTCACAAAGAGTCGACACATCTGAAGTGACTGAACAATGAAATTATAATTTGTATATATGTATAATTATGTATTATGCATACATACTATATAATTACACACAGGCACACCTACGCATAATGGTTGGTTGATATCATTATGCTTGTAATAATACAGACACCAGCTGTGATATTTCTTTTTGCGTTGTGGCCTTTTTTCTGGGGAGAATGAGCAAATGATGGGAAATGCTTTTCGTATTTCCCTCAGGATTTTTAAGAACCTGTGGCCAAAGGGGCAGCCCAGATGGAATATTTTGGGCTCAGACCCTGTGCTTTTGAGGCAGCAGCTGCTTCGCTCCCCATCAACTGTGTCTGAACCAGGGTGTGAGTTCTAAAGCATTGAGAGTCACAGTCAGGAGAATAGTTGTATGTACGAGGGCCAAGGTTGCTCGTGGAGCCCCTGACTGCCTTAGGATGACTACGGGCAAAAGGTAACCTTGCTGCAGCAGCATCCTGCCCTGAACTGAAGGGGAACGGAAGGAGGTATCAAGGGAAGCGAGCACAACATTGGCCCCAGAGGCACAGAGAATGGGAGGGCCATTCCAACTTTGGGGAATAATGCTTCACAGGGGAAAACAGTATGATGTAGTAGGAAGGGAGCTCTGTACTTGGGGTCACAGGATCTAAGTTGGAGTCCTCTTCAGTAACTTCTCTACATAAAATTGGACTAGTAATTCTACTCCTTGGAGTCTCCGTTTCCTTCTTTAAAATGAGATAATATGTGTATTAGCAATAATAATTCTAATAATGATTGTTTTTCACTGAGTAGTGATAAGAAATGGCTAGCGTGTTGGATTCAGAGTCAGAAAGTCTCTAGCATCAAGTCCCATCCCTTGCACACTGTGACTATGTGTCCCGGGGAAAGTCACTTAACCTCCCAATGTCCAAAGCAACAATCCAAGATTATAAGATGCAGAACTCCTTCTCCCTCCTTTCTTAAGTCAATGAGATCATCAGATTAATAGCTATAATAGCAAATAATTATAAAGCTCTTTCAGGTTTGCAAAGTACTTCACAAATATTATCTCATTTGATTCTTAAAACATTCTTGGCACTTAGTTATTATTCCCATTTTAATGATGAAGAACTGAGGCAGACAGAAGTTAGGTGACTTGCTCAGGATCACACAACTAGTCAGCCTTTATGAACAGATTAGAACTCATTTCTTCCTAATTCCAAGTTCACTGCACTACCTATCTGCTAATTATGGAGAATGTATGGTTTTTTTTAATAATTCCTTACCTTCTGATATCTACTAAGTATCAATTCTAAGGCAAAAGAGAAGTAGGGGCTAGGCAATTGGGATTAAGCGGGTTGCCTAGGATCACACAGCTAGGAAGTGTCTAAGGCTGGATCCTCTTGATTTCCAGGCTTGGCTCTCTATCCACTAAGCCACCTTGCTGCCTTGAATGTATGTATGTTTAAAAGTTAGAAGCTATGCTTCTCATTAGGGTCCATTAGTGAGGGAATGGGGTATGTTGACCCGGACACAAGCTTCTTGGGGAATAACCAGATGAGGATTCTTTATGGGCATCGTAGCTGTCTTTTCTTTCCTGGGTCTCGGACCCGAGGCCATGTTGCTGACACAGGGTGGCGTTGTACCCCCTTCCCCAAGTGGGTATCGTTCTTCCCAGCTGTGAGTCAAGAACAGAGGGGTGACCCCAAGAGAGGATGGCCGAGCAAGGAGGAATTCATCTCCAGCTGTGTGAAGCTGTTCTGGAGAGCCTGGGATTTGCTGTACTCCAGCAGACTGTGTGTGTCAGAAGGAGAGGGTGTTGCAAATCTGAATGGCACCGAGAGCTCTCATCCCCAGGGGCATGAGGCCAGTCTACAGAGCCATAGAGAATTACCAGTAGCCACAGGGAAGCTGTCTTACAGCTTCCAGACTCTCACTCTCCCTGGAGTTGCTGTGAATAGTTTTAAGGCTTCACTCAGGGCTTAAAAAATGAGATGGTGGGGCAGCTGGGTAGCTCAGTGTGTTGAGAGCCAGGCCTAGAGATGGGAGGTCCTAGGTTCAAATCTGGCCTCAGACACTTCCCAGCTGTGTGACCCTGGGCAAGTCACTTGACCCCCATTGCCTACCCTTACCACTCTTCCACCTATAAATCAATACACAGAAGTTAAGGGTTTAAAGTAAAAAAAATAAAAAATAAAATAAAAAATGAGATGGAATCCAGCATTTAAAGCTCTCGAAATAATGATCCACAAGCAAAGTTCAATCAGCAGTTGTTGGGGCATAGGGTGTAGGTTTTTGTTCGAGGATCCTAGTCATAGTTTTTCAGACTCCTTTTCCTGGTAAGTTCTTGACAAGAGCCTTGTGGTCATTACTACTGATACTTCACAGGATCATAGGGCAGGAAGGTACCTCAGAAGTCACCTCATTTTACATAAGGAGAAACTGAGACCCAGAGAAATTAAGCAATTTGCCCAAGGTGACAGAGATTAAGCAATTTGCCCAAGGTGACACAGAGGATTTGAACCCAGCTCTTCTGGGAGAGAGGAGGGAGAGGGAGGGAAAGGGACAGAGAGAGATGGATGGAGAGAGAGATGGAGAGAGAGAGAGAGAGAGAGAGAGAGAG
>NW_025378828.1:0-3801 GCF_016433145.1 Gracilinanus agilis
ATGTAACCATGTTAAAAATGAATATTAATAAATGTAAAAAAAAATAAAAAAAAAGTGTTAATGGAATAATCTTGGCTGATTTAATGATGGGAAAATATACTGCTGAGGGCTCATGATCTAAAGTGCTATTAAAACCTTGAGAGTAGTGAGAGCAAGCATCCTGACTTTAGAGATTCCCCAATCTGTTGCCAGTGTAGGAGCCCATTATTTGGAGGAAATTACTTGAGGGAGGAGGCAGTAAGAGAAACCTCTGAAGAGAAGGAAAAAGGAAAGTAAAAGAGGGAGGGAAGAAGTACCATGAGAAGAGATGAGAAATTATGTTCAGAACAAAGTCAAGGCAATGATGGACTACCCAACGCTACATTAAAAAGAAAAAAAGGCGAAAAACTGTTCAACATAACTGTAAGCTGTAAAATTTTAGTACGTACCAAATAACTAGCAAGGCATGACCTGGTGGCTAGAGCTGTAGATAAGAAACTCAGTACCTTTTATAGACTACCAAATGGTGACTCACCATACTACAAATATAGAATTCATAGCATATTGAAGAAATGAGTTGATAAAGTAAACTAGATTTGAACCATTATCACAAACTGAATTATTTTAAACCCTTGCCTTCTGTCTTAACTATAAGACAGAAGGCAAGGGCTAGGCAAACAGGGTTAAGTTCCTAGCCTGGGGTCACACAGATAGGAAATGGCTGAGGCCAGATCTGAACCCATGTCCTCCTGACTCAAGGTCTGGTGCTCTATCTGCTGTGCCACCTAGATGCCCTTCACAAACTAAATTATTGACCACAATTGCCTAGACATTACAGTGATCCATAAAAAATAAGCATAATATTTTAAAAGGTGTTATCATACGAGATACTCAAAATTTCCAAGCTATGTGTAATGGAAAGCTTTCAAAATTTAGAGAGCTAGCAGAAGAGGTCAAAATCATACATAAGTCCACAAGAAAATGAATTTATATCCTAATTTATTTTTAGTTCAACTGTAAAACATCATTTTATTTACTTATGCAAGAGTTCATAAGCTATGACACATGAAAGAATAATAAAATAATAACTTGTCCCAAGACTGTTTTTATCTGAGGAACATTTAAAAATATAAGAATAAAATAATCCAGAGTGGTACATGATGCAAAGAATACTGAATGAAGATTCACAATCCCTGAGTTCAAACTTAACCTTTATTGGCCTCAGTTTCCTCAAGAATCTCTTCCAACTCTAGTGTCACACACTGGTGCACTCACATTTTTATGGCACATTAAGCTTTTCACACATAATTTAATTTGAACCTCACAAATGCCCTTTATGAAGACAGGTGCTACTATCACTCTCATTTACAAATGAGAAAACTGAGGCTCAGAAGGTTAAATGATTTTCTCTGGATCATGTAGCTATTAAGTATCTGAGACAAGATTTGAACCAAGACCTTCCTGCCACTAACTTCAGTTTTCAATTCTACAATGCCTCTCATCAATTATTTTCCCCTTATCTTGGCATCTGAAAATAAAGACAGCAGACACCCAAGTTTGAGATTCTAGTTTAAGATTGAAAAAAGAAATACATAGACTGACTTCAGGTTAGCTGAACTGAATATGAGGATGGAGCTTTGGCATACTTGGCTAACCTTCCTGGAACCCATTTTCTCTCCACAGTAACACCTGGGTCTCAAAAACGTCATCAACCTGCAGGGGTCAGTGAAGCCAAACAAAGAAGTAGCCAGTCCACATTTCTGCTATCAATCTCGTCTTTAAAACAGAGACCCCTAAAGTTAGCCAATTCTTTCCAATTCATTTTATTTGGTTGATGAATGGATTTAAATTTCAAATCATTATTTATTTTATTCCTCCCTGGTTTGTGTGTCAAGACCATATTTTTCTCTTTAAAAAAAAAAACACAGAGAGTAAGGAGCAGCTGCTCGATCTCTCCTGACCGAACCACACAGAACCCCTCAAGGGGAAATAAAAACGAGTCCTGGGGAACGAAGGAACCCCACAACAGGGCGCAGCATTGAAGGTACGCAGAATCGGGGCATTTCTACACTTTAAAGGGGTGAAACCGCTCTCACTAAAACACAAGAGGAAGAAGCCCCTCCCCCACCCCCCACACTGCACAAGCCGGTAAACAGGACTGGGGCAACCAGATAATCACTGGCAGCCCCGGAGCCTGTACCTGTGCGCTGCAAGAGGAGGGACCCCAGGAGGCTGGGACTTTCCCTGAGCGCCCACCTGGGTGAAGGCACCGCAGGACAAAGGCCCCTAAAACGCAGCCTTTCCCAAGCACTGAAGGCATAGCCTCAGGGGCGAATAAAGATCTCCAGCCCACAGACTTTCACTACCTTCTGAGGGGGTGAAAGCAAGCCCTAAGAGCATCAGTGCAGGCAAAGGCAGTGCCCTAGGCACGAATAACGATCTCCAGCCCAGGCTTGGACCTCCAGTGAGGACCCAGTGCAGAACTGAGCGTGGCTGTGGAAGCAGCCCCAAAGACTGCTGAAGGAACCTCGGGAAGAGGGGCAGACCGGGAACTACCAGGAGGCCTGACCCCGAGGACAAGGAGACTGGAGCCCCCCCCCCCCAAGCTTGCAAGGCCCAGGCAGACCCAGAGTTCAAAGACAAAGCGGAAAAGGGGCAGGGCTAACAATGGTCAGCAATAAGGAAATCCAGAAGAAAAAGACCATCAAGAGAAACTCTGGAACACTGGACAACTTCTACACAGAGAAAATCCAGACAACAGAGGAGGGAAAACAAAAATCCAAACCTCCCCAAAAAAATGAAAGCTGGTCACAAGCTATGGAAGAGTTTAAAAATGAAATGCTAAGGAAGATGGAAGAAATCTGGCAAGAAAATAACAGTTTAAAAGACAGAATTTCGCAATTGGAAAGTGAGACAAGACAACTGAAGACCAAAAATGACCAGATTGAAAAGGAAAACCAATCCTTAAAGGCTAGAATCGAACATTTAGAAACCAATGATCTCTCAAGACAACAAGAACAAATAAAACAAAGTCAAAAGACTGATAAAATAGAAGGAAACATGAAATATCTCAATGAGAGAGTGACAGACCAAGAAAACCGGTCTAGAAGAGATAACTTGAGAATCATTGGTATTCCAGAAAAGGCAGAAATCAATAAAATCATGGACTCCATACTCAAAGAAATTATTCAGCAAAATTGCCCTGAAGTTCTACAACAAGAGGGCAATATAGACATTGAAAGGATCCATAGAACACCCTCTAAACTGGACCCAGAAAAGTCAACACCCAGAAATATAATAGCGAAATTGAAGAGCTTTCGAGTCAAAGAAAAAATCTTACAAGAAGCCAGAAAGAGACAATTCAAATATCAAGGAGCACCAATAAGGATCACACAGGATCTGGCAGCCTCAACACTAAAAGAACGCAAGGCTTGGAATACAATATTCAGAAAGGCAAGAGAACTGGGCCTTCAGCCACGAATCAACTACCCAGCGAAACTAACCATATACTTTCAGGGGAAAGTATGGGCATTCAACAAAATTGAAGAATTCCAAGTTTTTGCACAAAAGAGACCGGGACTAATTGGAAAGTTTGACACTCAACCACAGATATCAAGAGAAAGATGAAAAGGTAAATAAGAAACAGAGGGAAAAGAAAGAAAACTCATAGTCTTTTAAGCTTGACTCTTTAAGGGCATAAATAAGATCTAATTATCTGTATTACTAGGTGGAGAAATGCTATGTATAATTCTCTGTAGTGAACTCTATACACTACTATAATATTCACTATTATAGCAACCAGAAGAATAATTCATAGGGAGA
>NW_025378829.1:0-4091 GCF_016433145.1 Gracilinanus agilis
AAAACACTGGAAAGTATAGGAATAGAAGGTCCTTTCCTAAAAATAATAAACAGTATATATCTTAAACCATCAACAAGCATCATATGCAATGGGGATAAATTAGAAGCCTTCTCAATAAGATCAGGAGTGAAACAACTATGGCCATTATCACCTCTATTATTCAACATTGTACTAGAAACACTAGCAGTAGCAATTAGAGAAGAAAAAGAAGAAAAAGAAATTGTACTAGAAACACTAGCAGTAGCAATTAGAGAAGAAAAAGGTATCAAAATAGGCAATGAGGAGACTAAGCTATCACTCTTTGCAGATGATATGATGGTCTACTTAAAAAAATCTTAGAGAATCAACTAAGAAGCTTGTAGAAATAATCAACAACTTTAGCAAAGTTGCAGGATACAAAATAAATGCACATAAATCATCAGCATTTCTATATATTTCCAACACATCACAGCAGCAAGAGGTAGAAAGAGAAACACCATTTAAAATCACCCTAGACAATATAAAATACTTAGGAATCTATCTACCAAAAGAAACACAGGAATTATATGAAAACAACTACAAAACCCTTTCCAAACAATTAAAACTAGATCTAAACAATTGGAAAAATATTGATTGCTCATGGATAGGACGAGCTAACGTAATAAAAATGACCATTCTACCCAAATTAATTTACCTATTTAGCGCCATATCTTCTTCTATTTTGTTAAATGGCCATACTTTCCCCTGGAAGTATATAGTCAGTATTGATGGGTAGGTGATCCTTGGTTGTAGGCCTATTTCTCTTGCCTTTCTGATTATCATATTCCAAGCCTTGCAGTCCTTTATCAAACTACCAAAAAACTTTTTTACTGAATTAGAAAAAACTATAACAAAGTTCATCTGGAATAACAAAAGATCAAGAATATTAAGGGAAATAATGAAAAAAAAGTGAAGGAAGGGGTGCAGCAGTACCAGATATTAAACTGTACTATAAAGCAGCGTCATCAAAAGATGGCTAAGAGGCAGAAGGGAAGATCAGTGGAATAGACTTGGGGTAAATGACATCAGCAAGACAGTGTATGATAAACCCAAAGAGTCCAACTTTTGGGACAAAAATCCACTATTTGACAAAAACTGCTGGGAAATTTGGAAAACAATATGGGAGAGATTAGGTTTAGATCAACATCTCACACACTACAGCAAGATAAATTCAGAATGGGTGAATGACTTGAATATAAAGAGGGAAACTATAAATAAGTTAAGTGAACATAGAATAGTTTACTTGACAGATCTCTGGGAAAGGAAAGATTTTAAAGCCAAGCAAGAGTTAGAGAAAATTACAAAATGTAAAATAAATTATTTTGATTATATCAAACTAAAAAGCTTTTGTACAAACAAAAACAGTGTAGCCAAAATCAGAAGGGAAACAACAAATTGGGAAAAAATCTTTATAACAAAAATCTCTGACAGGGGTCTAATTACTCAAACATACAAGGAATTAAACCAATTGTATGAAAAATGAAGCCATTCCCCAATTGATAAATGGGCAAGAGACATGAATAGGCAATTTTCAGATAAAGAAAAAAGTCTCAATAAGCATATGAGAAAGTGTTCTAAATCTCTAATAATTAGAGAAATGCAAATCAAAACAACTCTGAGGTATCACCTCACACCTAGCAGATTGGCTAAAATGAAAGAAGGGGAGAGTAATGAATGTTGGAGGGGATGTGACAAAACTGGGACATTAATACATTGCTGGTGGAGTTGTGAACTGATACAACCATTCTGGCTGATAATTTGGAACTATGCTCTAAGGGCTATAAAAGAATGCCTGCCCTTTGATCCAGCCATACCATTGTTGGATTTGTACCCCCAAAGAGACCATAGATAAACAGACTTGTATGAAAATATTTATAGCCGTGCTTTTTGTGGTGGCAAAAAACTGGAAAATGAGGGTATGCCCTTCAATTGGGGAATGGCTGAACAAACTGTGGTATATGCGGGTGATGGAATACTATTGAGCTCAAAGGAATAATAAACTGTAGGAATTCCATGTGAACTGGAAAGACCTCAAGGAATTGATGCAGAGCGAAAGGAGCAGAGCCAGAAGAACATTGTACACAGAGACTGATATACTGTGGTAAAATCAAATGTAATGGACCTCTGTACCAGCAGCAATACAATGACCCAGGACAGCTCTTGAGGGATTTATGGTAAAGACGCTACCCACATTCAGAGGAAGAACTGCAGGAGAGGAAACACAGAAGAAAAGCAGCTGCTTAACGCATGGGTTGAGGCAGACAATGATGGGGGATGTAGGCTCGAAACTACCACACCAATGCAACTATCAACAATTTGGAAATAGGTCTTGATCAATGACACATGTTAAAACCAGTGGAAATGCACATTGGCTAGAAGGGGAATTTGGGGGGGGTGAAAGGGAAAGTAAGAGCATGAATTATGTAACCATGTTAACTTTTCTAAAAAATAAATATTATTAAATGCTTAAAAAATTTAAAAAACAGGAAAATGAGGGATCCTACCAAATTTGTATTATGATTTTAAAAAATGTATGGTTTTAGGGGACAGCTGGGTAGCTCAGTGGATTGAGAGTCAGGCCTAGATATCAGAGGTCCTAGGTTCAAATCCAGGCTCAGACACTTCCCAGCTGTGTGACCCTGGGCAAGTCACTTGATCACCATTGCCCACCCTATCCACTCTTCCAACAAGGAGCCAATACACAGAAGTTAAGGGTTAAAAAAAAAACAAAGAAAAAAATGTATAGTTTTGATATATAAAACAAGGAAAGAAAAGGCAGATAGTGTTCTGCCAATAGAATTCACTTGTGGGGATGGGAGAATAGGTGGCACTCTTTCCTTTTCCATATACAGAATGTGGATTCAAGTAGTACACTTGTACCCATACACTGGACTAACTTTTCCATTTGGTGTTTTGTTTCCTGAGTAGATGTCTAGACATAGTTCTTGATTTAGACATGTCTAGTCTTAAGAGGTAGCTTTGTGAGCTTGATTAGTTTTGGGTCCTTTGGAAGGAGCTGACCAGAAACCAGGAGATTTTCTTCATCCAGGAAAATACCACCCATAGCGGAAAGAACTCAACTGTCAGCCTGGCTTGCTGATAGACTGACTTTGAAGGAGATCGTATAGAGAGGCAAGGTAAAATATAAAATGCTTAATTTGCAAATCTGCAAACTACTTCCTACTTACATGGTTTTAAATATCAGTACCTTATCAAGTATGACAGAAGCTAATACTGCCACTTGTTTATTTTGCTTAAAACTTGTCAATGCAAACTTTGTGAAACTTTTGTGTTAGTATTTCTTTCTGTGTAGGAAATAAATAAACGGCGGTGAGCACCTCTCTACTTGCCACTTTGGGGAGATCCTAGACATGAACATATCCTATGCTCCCCAGGACATATGATTAAAGGACTTACTGAAACAAAGAGTATGTGGAAAGGTACCCTAATCCTTCAGTCATTAAAGGCCAAGTTTCCCCTTCTGAACCTAGTCGGAACTGCTTATTTAGGAATATTAGGGAGAGGGAAGAAGAATATTCCTAAGCCTCATAAGCCCAGCAATGGCTCTATATTATTCGACATTTTCAAACTTGAGAGGAAAATTTCCAGAACATCTTTAAAATCAATAGTGAAGTCCCCCACCTGCTGAAAACAGTAAAAAACATTTGGGAGAGTGGGTGGTTAAAGAGAATTGGGCAGGAGGAAAGAAGTTAGTAATCAGTCCGCCCTCTTCCCTCCCTCCACTGCCTGGGGTTCTGAGAGCTGATCTTTGGAGCAATGTGTCTAAAATGATGTGGGTGTGATTACTTGCTACCCACTTCTTACATAAGAAGTGAGACTCTATAGGCTTGTAATTGTTAAAATACTGGTACAGCCTCCCAAGAGAGGCTCTCCACCAGGAAAATATATAACTAAAAACAACCTGGGCCTAATCACAGAGTGAATTTCAAATATAGCAGAGATATGGGGAATTTTGCCAGTAGTCCTTAAAGAAAAGTCCATCTTTTTAAAATAAATATTTCATATTATATTATTATATACTACATTATATCAATATTTTGATTTGTATTTGT
>NW_025378830.1:0-2637 GCF_016433145.1 Gracilinanus agilis
TTTGCCACCACAAAAAGAGATGTTTTATATATATATATATATATATATATATATATATGTTTTCTGAAATTCCAAATTGTCTCTTTCCTTCCCTTTCCTCCCCCCTTCTGGAGATGGTAAGCAATTTGAACTGGGTTATACATGCAAAAAATACTTTCAGATTGGTCATTGTTGTAAAAGAATATTCATTTGAAACTAGCACCCAAAAAAGAAACAGAAATAACTTGAAAAATAGTATGTTTTAATCTACATTCTGACTCCAACATTTCTTTCTCTGGATATGGATAACATTCTTTGTCATACGACCTTCAGAATTGTCCTGGATCATTGTACTGTTGAGAGTAAAGTTGTCTTTCATAGTTGAACATTCCACAATATTACTTACTATATGCAATGTTTTCCTGGTTCTGCATATTTCACTCTGCATCAGTTTCCATAGGTCTTTCCAGCCTTTTCTGAAATCATACTGCTCATCATTTCTTGTAGCACAATAGTATTCCATCACCAACATATACCACAATTTGTTCAACCATTCCCCAAATGATGGACATCCTCTCAATTTCCAATTCTTTGCTACCACAAAAAGAGCTGATATAAATATTTTTGTACGAGTAGGTCCTGTCACCTTTCTTATGATCTCTTTGAGTTCCCTATACATTTATCAAAGAAACTTGCTATAAAAATTTTTCCTGGTTTTCTTCTGCTTTTTTTCTAATTTTGGCTGTATTAATTTTGTTTGTTATTTTCTTCAAAGAAATTTAAGGATCTATCCGGTATCATGCTGAAAATAATAATTATTATTCCATTCTGACTTCAGTGCCTCTTGTAAGTTAAGGCCTAACTGTCACTTCTGTCAACTGTCATTTCCAAACAGCTAAACTCTGTTTCCCTGGCTTCTTAAGTCCCCACCTATTGTCCATTCCTATCTCCTACTCACCCTTCTGAACCCATATAAATATTTAAGTTAACTTCCCCTGTTTTTCCCATAAGACTCTTCAGCCACATTCAGTATGAGGAGTCAGGGCTCAGTGCTACTAAAGTAGATCCCATCAGTTTTCCCAATCATGCCTTTTAGATAAGACCTCCTAATCACAAAATGGTCTGACCCTGTGATCTCTAGACAGGAGTGATCATTTCTTCTTCCCAAATGGGATTCCTACCTGTTTACAGGACCCTCACAAGGATCAGAGGCTGGATATTTTCCCCAAATGGCTGAGTTTATTGCTTGATCTTTATCTCAGGAAATGGAAATGGAAAAATCTGTGCAAAAGAGAGCATATCTGGGGTATTGACAGGCACAATAGGTGCATTTCACACTCATACTAGTCTTGCTAAGAACAAGTGATCTCTGGAGGATTAATGAGTGGTGGGAGGAGGGAAGATTCTTCTGTAAGGAAAGTTAGAATTTAATTCCTACCATCACCATTCTCTTCATAATTTGAATATGAGCTTCAGTTGCTATGCAGCTTGGGCCCAAGGGTAGAACCCATTATAAATGCAACTGAATTCTAGTTTATGGAAGTTTCCAGGTCATAGAGACAGGAGTACTTGTCATGCTGTGATTCAGAAAATGCATAATGGCCTGAATGATGAGATCTGTCTCTCTACAATTGTGAACCATTCTCCAAAGAGAAGGAAGTAGGAGAAATATCTTACAGTTTTATTGGCTGAGACCTTTTTGCTCTGTTTGGAAAGCTGGAAGTGAAATCAAAGTTTTTCTTAATTTCTTTTTCTTTTTATAACACTTACCTTCCTTCTAAGGCAGAAGAGAGGTAAGGGCTAGGCAGTGGGGGTTAAGTGGCTTGCCTGGGGTCACACAACTAGGAAATATCTATCTGAGGTCAAATTTGAACCCAGGACCTCCTGTCTCTTGACCTGGCTCTCAATCTACTAAACCACTTAGCTGTCTCTTCCTTAACTTCTAAACTGATGATTCCCACCTTGGTCCTTATGATAGGGGTGTTAGTAAAATGCTGTGGTTACAATCTGAGTTAAAAGTTTTGGGGTTTTTCATTTAGAGATAGTCTAGCCTATAGATGCAGACTAGAGTGGTTGTCCATACCACTTATTTTTATATTGATCTGCCTCATCCTTTCCTTATCATCTTGAAAAAATTGCTTCTTGGCTCAGATTTGGGGGTTCCTGGCAAGAGAATGAAGGTACAAGGGAAAGGCAAGAGGGAGTTCTTCTGAGGAGAGGACCCACATCTTGATTTTACTTAGTACTTGTATATTAACTGACTAATTATAGCCTCAAAGTATTTTATCAGATGCTCTTATGTATATGACCTTGTGCTGGGTGCTGTCCTAACAGAACTGACCATCTTAAAATTGGGGAAAGGTAAAGAGAGAAGCTTGCTTACATTTTAGTTTAGCCAAAGCAGAATGGCACTCTGTGAGTGAAGGCAGTCTTTGGGATGTGCTGACAGGGCTGGGGAATTGAATTCAGAAAATCTCTGAAGGTCAGGGCTGTTTGGAATGTTTTGACCCTGTTGCCCATATGGACAGTTTCAGACCACAAACAGCTGACTCAATATTTTCCTCAGGTCATATTGGAACCTAGGTCCTTTACAGTTTCTCATTTGCTTGAATACCCAGGCTCACCCATGATCTCTATTCCAGCCAGGCCGAACTCTTC
>NW_025378831.1:0-7170 GCF_016433145.1 Gracilinanus agilis
TTCCTTTCCTTTCCTTTCCTTTCCTTTCCTTTCCTTTCCTTTCCTTCCCTTCCCTTTCCTTCCTTTCCCTTCCCTTCCCTTCCCTTTCCTTCCCTTCCCTTCCCTTCCCTTCCCTTCCCTTTCCTTTTTTCCCCTTTTTTCTTTTCTTTTCTTCCTTCCTTTCTTTCTTGGATCAGAAAAAGAGTTTTTGGAGTTCAGAGATTTGGAATAGGGATGTGCAAAGATTCAAACTGTAAGAACCCCTAACAGTTGAGCAGTTTATAGAATGGATGCTGCTCAGGGGCTATTTACTGGTTAGGCATGGAGGGGTGGGGCTCACAAGAATTTTCCTGTTCTAAGTCAGAGGGAAGCCTCTGAATGAGACTTGCCTTTGGTGACCAGGATATCCAGTTCAAAAAGAGAATTAGGTCCATTGGTACTAATTATCTAGAATAATTCTGGTTCTATGCTCCAAAGAAATTGTCCTGGAATAAAGAATCTCCTTCGAGAAAAGAAATGCCTTTCCTAAGACATAGGGAAACAGATAGATTCTCTTATGAGAGGAATGGCCACTTTAGTTTTAGGGGTTTGGGTTTGGTTTTTTTGTGTTTTTGTTTTTGTTTTTGTTTATGTTGTTTGTTGTTTTGTTTTTTTTTTTTGCTGATCGACTGACTGTATTAAGGGTTCTTCCTTTCTAAAAGAGCAACAGGGTCTTCTCTTCTTCCTATAAGGAAGGAAACCTCTCAGCTGAGGACTCTAGCTAAAGTTGAAAACTTAGAGCAGAGAACTGCTATTCAGCCTCGTACCTGGTGTAGCTTCTCCTGGAAGCAACCTGCCGCAACTATAGGGCCATCAAAGCAAAGTCAAAGATCAGCCACAAAAGGCAAGCAGGAAGCCATGCCCACCTGCCAAGTGGAAGCTGAACTCCTGGCAGAGTGTGAATGCCACACAAGATTATGAGGGAACAGAACCAGTAGGACCAACACAATGACAAGAAGGTAATGGTAGTCCCAAAGCACTAGAAAGGAATTCCTTTGCACACACATGTTCCCTGTATTTATCCCTTTCCACATATGAGCCCTATATGTGTCCGCTCTCCCTATAGATGATGTATGTATTTATAAGAGATTATATCCTCAGGTTTATGGGGGAAATGTTTTACTACTGATTTCTTACCATGTTATTACATTAAATATCTTTGCTTTGAACTAATATTGACCTCTGGCTGATTAGTAAGGCAAACACATTGGTGGGGGCTCATGAACTCCAGATTTGAGAGGATATGGGTCCAGATAGTATTTTGAGCCTGGATTAATCTTATCAGAAGGATCCACTGTTTAAGTTAGGAAATGCTATACCATGCCAAATCAAATGCCTTTTTAGAGTTGACAAAATATAAACACAGTGGGATCTTATGTCATGTGAACCTTTCAAGACTTGACTGTAAAGATGTAGCATGCGGTAGCCTGCCATTCATTAAAATCTTTTTTATTTTCATCAAACATTTCCACAGTATAAGTTTAAATTATCTTATACAGATAGTTTAGAGGTGGAAAAGTAGGCATATGGGTCATAGGCATTGATACCTTCTTTTTAAATACTTTTATTTTAGTAATCATAATATCTATGACTTCCCTACCCTAACCTACTGCTCTTTCCCCTTTTTCAAATATCTTGAGAATCAGTCCCTCAGACCCTTAAAATGATGTCACCTCTAGCATAGACCTCCTCTGTGGATACTTGATGAGGTCTGGCTGTCTTGCCTATTTTTAAAAAATAAGTGACATTTCCACTTTTTTATACAGTACTTCTGGTATTGGTGCTGTGACATTTAGAGTCTAAATATGACAGCTCCATTGTTATTGATAGAGAAATTATTTTTATAGAAAACTTAACAGATTTTTCTACATTTTAGAATGTTTGTGGTCCTCCTACTTTCCTTGCCATGTTATTTCAATAATTGTCTTTGTTTAGAACTCACTGTGTCCTTTGGCTGATTAGTAAGGTAAACATATTGGTGGGGGCTCAAAAGCTCTAGTTTTGAGTGGATGTGGAACCAAATAATACCTTGAGCCTGAGTTATTCTTATCTGAGAAGTTGACTATATGAGCTATAATGTTCTCTGGATGATCTGTTTTAATTAGGTCTACACCAAACTTTCCATAATTTTGGTTTTGTTCCCTTTACATCTTCCCCCCCTCCCCAGACAATACTGCTCATAATCTTCTGCCATCTGCCTGGAAATGAGATTTTGCAAGTGAGTTTATATTCTAAACCACTGTTGTCTTTGGCTACCATATCTCTCCATTTGGCAAAGAGATGAAAAGTTTACTGGCTAAGGCATTTTCTAACTTCTTCAGGCTTCCTTATTATGGCAATTGATTTGCATGGATTAAATTTCCACAAAAGGCAGCAGATATAATGAATGGGAAACTAGCCTCCAAGTCAGAAACTTGAGTTCAAGTACTGCCTCTAGGCTGAGTGACCGTGGATGAATCATTTAATATCTCAGTGCCTAGACACCTCTCAAAGCCTATAAATCCAAAAGCACGTGTCAGTCTGTAGAGATAGAGGGAGTTTCCTTACTGAGAGTTTCTAATACCAATGAAATCATAGGCAGAGTCCAAAAAAAGTTTCACAGGAAATGGCAATAATCTATGTTGCTATCTCTTCCTTTATCTGTTTTTTTTTTTTTTCCAGCAATAATTTGTTTAAACAGGTTAGGCTAGAGCTGATTTAATTGCATGCCATACCTTCTTTGCTCTGACAAGTTGAAAGTCTGACTGTACACAGACAACAGATTCAGAAATGACTCCCACATCAGTAACTAACCACTCATTTCCTGTCGGTATAACTTTGTGTGTATGTGTGTTGAAGTTAACTTTATTTAAAAAAAAAGTGTTTCGAGTCAAATTCTTTTTTTTTTTTTAATATAATGTAGTCAATTTCATTGGGGGGGGGATATATGTAGTCAGTTTCATTCCTTTTTTTTTTTTTTTTTTTTTTAAAGCCTTGTACTTCGGTGTATTGTCTCATAGGTGGAAGAGTGGTAAGGGTGGGCAATGGGGGTCAAGTGACTTGCCCAGGGTCACACAGCTGGGAAGTGGCTGAGGCCAGGTTTGAACCTAGGACCTCCTGTCTCTAGGCCTGACTCTCACTCCACTGAGCTACCCAGCTGCCCCTTTCATTCCTTTTTATATGTAGTCAATTTCACTTTTTAAAAAAAGCCTGTATGTAGTCATTTCATTTAAGGGTGAGGCAGTATAACAATTTTTTAAAAATGTAACCAATTTAATTTTTTTAATGTATGTAGTTGATTTCCTTTTGTACAATTTTATTCAATTCTATGTTTAGCCAATTGCAATCTTTTTTTTAAAAATATGTAGTCAATTTCAATTTTTTTGGAAAAAGTATGTTGTCAATTTTTTTGTATTTAGTCAATTTTATTCTTTTTTTCTATGTAGTCAATTTCTTTTTTAAAAAATGTATGGCATCAGTTCCATGGGGCGGAGTATTTAGTTAATTCCATTAAAAATATGTAGTCAGTCTCTACTAGCAGCAATGCAATGATCCAGGATAATTCTGAGAGACTTATGAGAAAGAACACTATCCACATCCAGGGAAAGAACTGTGGGAGTAGAAACACAGAAGAAAAATATTTCCTTGATCACATAGTTCAATGGGGATATGATTAGGGATATAGGCTCTAAATGATCACTCTATTGCAAATATTAATAATATGGAAATAGGTCTTGATCAATGATACATGCAAAACCCAGGGGAATTATTCATTGGCTCTGGGAGGGGAGAGGGAAAGAAAAATATTCTAAAATAATTAATTAAATAAATTTTAAAAATACATAGTCAATTTAATTTTTTTAATGTGTGGAGTCAATTTCATTTATATATATGTATATAGTCAATTTCATTTTGGGGGGTATGTTAGTCAATTTCAATTTTTTGTGTGTGATGGAATTAAATATTTGTCATTCCCAGTGCTTTCCAATTCTCATCTTGAATATACTATTCCTGACATATAAGTATGAAGTTTCTGTGTCTGTATGTGAAGTTTCTTCAACAGGTTCTGGTACAAGCTTAATAAAGGCTTTCTGACTGATTGACCTCCAACATTTATTGATTATGAGATGTCATTTCTAGCATTTTTTTTTATATTTTCCCTTATGCTTACCATTAAATTGAAGTCACTGAGTCTTAAAGGACATGTTGATTTAATTTCGAGAATCTGGCCAAGCTCTCCAAAGAATTTCTTTATGTCCTCCTCCTCTGAGGTAGATGTTAATAATTAAACTGCAGTCATCAGAGGCTGTAAGATATAGTGGATAAAAAAGCTGGACTTGGATTTAGGAAGATCTGGGTTCAAATTCCACCTCATATTCTCATTAGTTGCATGACCCTGCGTGAGATAATTCCAGTCTCTGTGCTTCCGTTTCTTCATCTTAAAATGAAGAGAATGGACTTGTTGACCTACAAGCTCCCATTTCTGAGACAGTTGGTGGCAGAGTGGCTTTAGCTCTGGGACTAGAATTAAGAACATCTGAGTTCAAATGCAGCTTCAAATACTGACTGCATGATCCTGGACAAGTCATTTAAGTTCTGTTGGCCTCAGTTTTCTTGACTATAAAATCGGCTTAAGTTTCAACCAAAATCCTATCTTACATAAGAGACCTTCCCCAACCCCTCTTAATTCTAATAACTTCCCTCTATTAGTTATTTCTTATTTATCCTTGATGTAGTTTGCTTTGTATATATTTGTTTGCATGTTGTCTCCCCCATAAGATTATAAGCTCTTTGAAGGTAGGGGCTCTCTTCTGTCTCTTTGTATCCCAAGCCTAACTTAGCACAGTAGCTGGCACATAGTAAGTCTTTAATAAATATCTATTGATTGATCGATCACAGAGCTGTTGTATCAAATAAATATTTGTAAAAAGCACGTAGCCCCGTGCCTGGCACATAGTTTTTGTTGCTGTTCAGTGGTCTCCTTTGTGTCTGATTCCCCATGACCCCAACTGGGATTTTCTTGGTAGAGATCCTGGAGTGGTTTTCTATTTCCTTTTCCAGCTCATTTTACAGATAGGGAAATGGAGGCCAACAGGATTCAGTGACTTGTTCAGGGTCACACAGCTAGTAAAGATCTGAGATGCACTGTAGACACTCAAAATGTTTCTTCCCAGATCTAGGTTCTTTATGGTAGTCTTTTTGCTTAGCTTCCTCAGGAGCACTTGGGTACAAGACAAATAAGTGAGTTTAGAGTTTTCTGCCCGCTGTTGGACCAGGGATGAAACCAGAACCTGTTTTCCATTCCAAAGAAACCACGTGAATTATCTTCTACCTTGTCTGATGTGCTGTCCTAGAAATCCTCCTGGTTTTAAGCTCAAACTGCTCCCCAAACGCTCATGAGCGCTCATGGCATTTCCCCTCTTTTAGACTGGTCAGGATTTAACCTTTTATTGGCAGGGGTGAAGGCAAACTCTACCAAAGGATACCATCCCCCCAGCTGATCCCAAATCCTTTAGGTATGATATTCAATGATTCGCTCCAATCGGCATGTATTAAATGCCAGGCACTCTGCTGGGCACTGGAGCTACAAAGACAAAACAGCTCCTGCCCTCCAGGAACTTACTTGCTGATGAGGGGAAACAACACATACTTTATGGTACAGAGGCACGGATTCTTGTGGTGGAGGCTAAAGATGAAAGGTTCGAATCCTCCTTTTGACAACTGTATGGCTTTGGGCATCAGAGGGTATCACTATGTTCCTTAATTTAACCCTTAAAAGGAAAGGGTTAGATTAGATGATTGCTGAGGTCCTTTCCAGCTCTAGAACTATGATGCCAAGTTAATATAAATCACAAAGCAATTTCAGAAGCCAGAAATGAAAAACTTAAAGAGAGGGGTAGGATCAGGAAAGACCTCTCGTAGAAAATGGCATTTGAGCTGAGTTAGTTTATGGATTTCGATGTCAAAGCAAAATGAAAGAGGATTCCAGGCCTGGAGGAATAGTCTATGCATAGGACTGGAGGCTGAAGGGAGAATGCCATTCATAGGGAACACCGAGTACGTCAATTTGGCAGGAACTTAGTGTATGTGAAAAGGAGTAATGGGTCTGGGAAGGGAGGTATGAGCCAGATTGGGACTGACTTTTTAATACAAAATAGAGAGGAGTTTGTATTTTATCCTAGTGGCAATAAGGAGCCATTGAAATTTCTTGAGTTGAGGAATAACATGGTCAGACCTAATAGTTATATTACATCTGTCAAACATGACAAAAATTTCACCTACCTCTCAAGGCATTTTACGGATTTTACTGATTTAATATAGGAGCCTAGCATTTATTTTTTATATTTTCCATTTGTCTATTTTATGTTTCTCCATTTATATAATTCTCCATGTTATTTAGATCTATGATTATTTCTGTTTAAAAACAATCAGTTGTATTAATATAAGTTCTATATGTCCAGTGTTCCCAAATATTTTATACATTATGGAGTTTAAGAAATTGTCTTATTCAAAAGATATTTTCTTTTATCAATTACATATAAAAACAAACTTCCACATAATTTTTCTGAAGTTGTAAGATCCAAATCGTCTCCCTCCCTTCTTTCCTCTGCCCTCCTGGAACTGATAAACAATTCAATCTGGGTTATACATATATTATCATGCAAAACATATTTGCATATTGATCATTTTTATAAGAGAATAATCATATAAAGCCAAAACACCAAAACAAAACCCCAAATAAACTCAAGTGAAAAACCACAGAGCATAGACTTTAAAACTGAGGCTTGGGGAGCCTGGGGATAGACAGTGATTTATCCAAATGAACATAGGTAGTGAGTTTCAGAGACTAGATTTGAACTCAGCCCCACTACACTCAAATCCAGGGCTCATTCTACTGTACCACACTACCACTATTAATCTGATATTGGTTGAGCTAGCCTGTGCTCATCCCATATGGAAAAGAGCCCACGTGTATGATTGGGGATATTTTGAGGCAACTAGAAGGCTCAGTAGAGATAGAGATGGATCTAGAGTCAAGAAGACTTGAGTTCAAATCCTGCCTCAAACATTGACTAATTGTGTGGCCTCAAGCAAATCATTGAAATCTGTCTGCCTCAGTTTCCTCAACTACAAAATGTGGAGAATATTACCTACCTCCCACTGTTTTGGTTT
>NW_025378832.1:0-2009 GCF_016433145.1 Gracilinanus agilis
GTCAGGAGAGGTTAAGAGCTGCTTCTTACTCTGCCGCCATCTTAACCCGGAAGCTCCCCAGTTCCTTTTCCAGTTGAGGAAATTGTGGCAAATATGACTAAGCCCAGAGTCACACAGCTAGTGTCTGAAGCCAGATTTGAACTCACGAAGACGTGAATGTTCTGACTCCAAGCCCCGTGCTCTGTCCACTGCATCACCATTCCACAGGACTAATAATGAAACATGCTATCCATCTCCTGAAAGAGAGGCCAAGGACTCAGAATGCAGAATGAGACAAATTTCGGGGCCAGGGAACATGGCCAATGTGAAAATGTGTTTTGGTTCCACATACACGTTTGTAATGAGTTTTATTTTTTCTTGTGTTCTCAATCGGGAGAGTGTGGTGGGAGGGTAAGACGGGAGATTTTGGTTGATCAAAACAAATAAAATGAAAATTTTAAATAACCTCATATTTATCCAGGTATAAAATATATATTATTTTAAACTCTTACCTTCTGTCTTAGAATCAGTAATACTAAGTATAATTTCCAAGGTAGAAGAGTAGTAATGGCTAGGCAATTGGAGTCTATTGACCTGCCCAGGGTCACCCAACTAGGATGTGTCTGAGGCTAGATTTGAACCCAGATTCTCCTGACCCCAGGCCTGGCTCTCAATCTACTGAGTCACATCGCTACCCCCATCTATGTATATTATACTATGTTCATGTTGTTTCTACATATACTCCAACCCCAACCAATAGAAGGTAAACGTCCTATCTTGGTGATTTTAGCCAGTGAAAAATCTGCCTCCCTACAGATAAGAGATATTAAGCAGAACAAGCCTAAGCACAGATCCCCAAAGCTCTGAAATCGAATGTGGATACCATCTTTTACAGTGAAACTGAGCCACTAATGACTATTCTTTGAACCTGGCCTTTCAGCCAGTTATGAATCCACCTTGTTTTACTATCTCTATAACCCTAATCTCATCTTTTCCAAAGAGACTTTTCGAATAATTTGCTAAAAGCTACCTAAACTCTACCTATGGCATTTCTCTGATGCATTGGGTCAGTGACCCTATCATAAAAGGAAAGAAGGTTCATTAGGCTGCCATAGGTTGTACACTAAGAATTGATGTCAAATTCACTGCTTTAGAGTTCATAAACCATCGCCCCTCCACCCTTCTGAACCCCAGGGAAATCTTAGTTCTGGACACAATGGGTTTGAGATGCTTACAGAACATCCAGAGAAGGGGCAGCTGGGTAGCTCAGTGGATGGAGAGCCAAGTCTAGAGATGGGAGGTACTAGATTCAAATCTGGCCTCAGACACTTCCCAGCTGTGTGACCCTGGGCAAGTCACTTGACCCCCATTGCCTAGCCTTACCACTCTTCCACCTAGGAGCCAATACACAGAAGTTAAGGGTTTAAAAAAAAAAAAAAAGAACATCCAGAGGAGCTAGGCAGTGCAGTGTATAGAACACAAGGTCTGGAGTCAGGAAGACTCATCTTAAATATGGCCTCAGACCCATACACACTTAGATGAGTCACTTAACCCTGTTGGCCTCAGTTTCCTCATCTATAAAATGAGCCAGAGAAGGAAATGGCAAACCACTCCAGTGTCTCTGCCAAGAAAACACCAAATAAGATCACAAAGAGTCAGACAGGGCTGAAACAACTGGACAACACCAACTGCAACGTGGAATATCTAGTCTAAAATGTCCAATATAGGTAGTTCATGATTCAGAGCTAGAGGTCAGAAGAGAGGGTAGGGGCTAGACAAAGAGAACTAAGAGTCATCTGCAGAGATGGTCATTGAGTCCATGACAACTGATGAGATTACAACACAGAGGGAAAAGAGAAGAGAGTCCACGAGAGAGTTCTAAACAGAATCCTGTTTAGAACCTGTTCTTCCAAATCGTTTGAAAGCTGCTCTCACCAAATGAAGGATGCACATCATCATATACTTGGCAAATACTGTCAGACTTCCCTTATTCCTCACTGAAAGAAGTTCCTTGGGGGCTGCTTAGCTCG
>NW_025378833.1:0-1589 GCF_016433145.1 Gracilinanus agilis
CCAGAGATCTGACAAGTATACTATTCTGTGTTCACTTAATTTACTTACAGTTTCCTTCTTTATATTTAAGTCTTTCATCCATTCTGAATTTATCTTGGTGTAGGGTTTGAGATGCTGATCTCTCCCATATTGTTTTCCAAATTTCCCAGCAGTTTTTGTCAAATAGTGGATTCATGTCCCAAAAGTTGGGCTCTTTGGGTTTATCATACACTGTCTTGCTGACGTCACTTACCCCAAGTCTATCCCACTGATCCTCCCTTCTGTCTCTTAGCCAGTATCATATTGTTTTGATGACTGCTGCTTTATAGTATAGTTTAATATCTGGTACTGCTAGGCCACCTTCCTTCACGTTTTTTTTTTCATTATTTCTCTTGATATTCTTGATTTTTTGTTATTCCAAAATGAACTTTGTTATAGTTTTTTCTAATTCAGTAAAAAATTTTTTGGTAGTTTGATAGGTATGGCATTAAATAAGTAAATTAATTTGGGTAGAATGGTCATTTTTATTATGTTAGCTCGTCCTACCCATGAGCATTCAATGTTTTTCCAATTGTTTAGATCTAGTTTTAATTGTTTGGAAAGTGTTTTGTAGTTGTTTTCATATAATTCCTGTGTTTGTTTTGGTAGATAGATTCCTAAGTATTTTATATTGTCTAGAGTGATTTTAAATGGTGTTTCTCTTTCTACCTCTTGCTGCTGTGATGTGTTGGAAATACATAGAAATGCTGATGATTTATGTGCATTTATTTTGTATCCTGCAACTTTGCTAAAGTTGTTGACTATTTCTACTAGCTTCTTAATTGATTCTCTAGGATTTTTTAAGTAGACCTTATCATATCATCTGCAAAGAGTGATAGCTTAGTCTCCTCATTGCCTATTTTAATATCTTCAATTTCTTTTTCTTCTCTAATTGCTACTGCTAGTGTTTCTAGTACAATGTTAAATAATAGAGGTGATAGTGGGCATCCTTGTTTCACTCCTGATCTTATTGGAAAGGCTTCTAATTTATCCCCATTGCATATGATGCTTGTTGACGGTTTTAGATATATCCTGCTTATTATTTTTAGAAAAGGTCCTCCTATACTTTCTAGTGTTTTCAATAGGAATGGATGTTGTATTTTGTCAAAGGCTTTTTCAGCATCTATTGAGATAATCATGTGATTTTTGTTTGTTAGACTGTTGATATGGTCAATTATGTGGATGGTTTTCCTAATGTTGAACCATCCTAATGTTGACCCTTGCATTCCTGGTATAAATCCCACCTGATGATGATGGATAACCCTCTTGATCACTTGCTGGAGTCTTTTTACTAGTATTCTACTTAAGATTTTTGCATCTACATTCATTGGGGAAATTGGACTGTAGTTTTCTTTCTCTGTTTTTGATCTACCTGGCTTTGTAATCAGTACCATATTTGTGTCATAAAAGGAATTTGGTAGGACTCCTTCTTTGCTTATTATATCAAATAGTTTGTATGGTAATGGGATTAGTTGTTCTTTAAATGTTTGACAGAATTCACTTGTGAAACCATCAGGCCCTGGAGATTTTTTCTTAGGGAGTTCTTTGATGGCTTGTTCAATTTCTTTTTC
>NW_025378834.1:0-4176 GCF_016433145.1 Gracilinanus agilis
ACATATTATAATCATGCCATATACCTAATATAATATAAATAAAATATGAACAAATATATCTAAATATTTGCATATGAATAAATATTAAAATTAATATGAGACAAAAAATGAAGATAGATTTATTTTAGGAGGGCCAGTTCCACAGCAAAGTCAGACTTTTGATAAAGACCAAAAGACCCTGAGCACTGGGAGAGACCTTCCTAACATACCCCAAAGAATATCACAACTTATATCCCAGTACAAAAATAATTCAGGACAGTGATAAAAACAGAAAGATGTACATTGGTTGAAATAATCAGATTAGAGACTTCTGGTTAAGATGGTGGCAGAGTAAGGAGCAACTGCTTGATCTCTCCTAACTGAAGCATACAGGACTCCTCAAGGGGACATAAAAACAAATCCAGATGAACGAAGGGACCCCACAACAGGGCTCAGCATTGAAGGTATGTAGAATCGGGGCATTTCCACGCTATAAAGGGGTGAAACAGCTCTCACTAAAACGTGAGAGGAAGAAGCCCTTCCTCCACCCCACACACCACGTGTACAACTCCAAGGCCAGCGCACGAGAGTTAAAGCAGGTTTGGGGCACCCATTAAGTCTTTGGCAGCTCCAGGGCTTGTTCCTGAGAGCAGCAAGACTTAGGACACCAAGAGGCTAAAGAACACACACGGACTTTGAATACAGACCGTGAGCACCTATGCAGGTGAAAGCATTGCCCTAGGCATGGACAAGGATCTCCAGCACAGCTGTGGAAGCAGTGCCCTAAGACTGCTTAAGGAGCCTTGGGCAGAGGAGCAGACCAGGGATGACCAGGAGGCTCGACCCCGAGAACAATGAGACCTGAGACCTCGGGAGCCTAGAGAGCACAGACAGACCCTGAGTGTGAGGATAAAGCACAGAAGGTGCAGGTCTAAGAATGGCAAGCCAAAATTGAGAACTCCAGAAGAGAAAGATTATCAAGAAGAACTCTGTAACACTCGACAACTTTTACAAAGAGAAAATCCAGACAACAGAGGAGAACAAACAAGTAATCATATCAAAACTTTCCCAAAATAATGAAAACTGGTCACAAGATATTGAAGAGTTCAAATCTGAGATGATGAGAAAGATGGAAGAGATCTGGCAAGAAAATAACAGTTTAAAAGGCAGAATTTCACAATTGGAAAGTGAGGCTCAGAAATCAAATGAACTGATAATCAAATTGAACACCAGAAATGACCAGAGTGAAGAGGAAAACCAAAAGATCATAGCCAAAAACCAAAAGATTATAAACAAAAACCAGTCCCTAAAGGCTAGAATTGAGCAATTAGAAGCTAATGATCTCTCAAGACAGCGAGAACAAATAAAACAAAGTCAAAAGACTGATAAAATAGAAGGAAACATGAAATATCTCAATGAGAAAGTGACAGACCAAGAAAACCGGTCTAGAAGAGACAATTTGAGAATAATTGGTCTTACAGAAAAACCAGAAATTAATAGAAACCTGGACTCCATACTAAAAGAAATTATTCAGCAAAATTGCCCTGAAGTCCTACAAAAAGAGGGCAATATAGACATTGAAAGGATCCATAGATCACCCGCGACACTCAACCCTGAAAAGTCAACACCCAGGAATATAATAGCAAAATTCAAGAGCTCCCAAGTAAAAGAAGAAATCTTACAAGAAGCCAGAAAGAGACAATTCAAATATCAAGGAGCACCAATAAGGATCACAAAGGATCTGGGAGCCTCCATGCTAAAAGACTTCAAAGCTTGGAATATGATATTCAGAAAGGCAAGAGAGCTGGGCCTGCAACCATGGATCAACTACCCATCAAAATTAACTATATACTTCCAGGGGAAAGTATGGGCATTCAACAAAATTGAAGATTTCCAAGTATTTGCACGGAAAAGACCAGGGCTAAATGGAAAGTTTGATATCCAACCACAAAAATCAAGAGAAACATGAAAAGGTAAATAAGAAACAGAGGGGAAAGAAAACTCATACTTTTTTAAATTTGACTCTTTAAGGGCTTCAATAAGATCTAATTATCTGTATTCCTATGTGGAGAAATGCTATGTATAATTCTCTGTAAGGAACTCTATTCAATATTATAGTATTCACTATTATAGCAATCAGAAGAATAATTCATAGGGAGAGGACAGAATACTAAATGGTCTAAGATGACATGGGGAGTGGGAATGAGGGGGGTGAATAGTAGAGGACACCAAGAGAAACTTGAGTGAATAAGAAAAATAGGACATTCTATTACACACAAAGAGGGCATGGGAAGGGGAGGGTACAAATACTATTATAAGAAGGAGAGGAAGAGAGCATTAAGAGGTAATATTTAAACCTTACTCTCAGTGTAATCAACCCGGAGAGGGAAGAATAGCTATATTATCCATTGGGATATAAAACTCTATCTAACCCTACTGAGAAAGTCAGAAGGGATAAACCAAGGGGAGCAGGGGGGTGGGGAGGTCAAAAAAGGGAGGGGAGAAGAAGGGGGAGGGAATTCATAAGGCCTTTAAAAACAAAAAGGGGGGGAATAAGGTAGGGGGTAGAAAGGGAAGTTAGTCAAGGGAGGGGATAAGGGATAGGGTCTTAATAGCAAACCACTGGTTTAAAAGGAAATAGTGTAAGAAGAAGAGGTAGGACTAGGGGAGAATACAAAAATGTCAGTGAATGCACAACTGGTAATTATAACTCTCAATGTGAATGGGATGAACTCACTCATAAAACAGAAGCAAATAGCAGAGTTGATTAGAAATCAAAATCCTACCATGTGTTTTCTACAAGAAACACATATGAGGCAGGTGGACATACACAAGTTTAAGGTTAAGGGCTTGAGCAAAATCTTTTGGGCATCAAATGAGAAAAAGAAGGCAGGAGTGGCTATTATGATTTCTGACAAAGCCAAAGTAAAAATAGATATGATTAAAAAAGACAGGGAAGGTCATTACATCCTGATTAAAGGCAGTATAAACAATGAGGAAATAACATTGCTCAATATGTATGCACCAAGTGGCATAGCATCCAAATTCATAAACGAGAAACTGGAAAAGCTCAAGAAGGAAATAGATAGTAAAACCATATTAGTGGGAGATCTAAATATTCTTCTTTCAGATCTAGATAAATCAAACCAAAAAATAAATAAGAAAGAGGTAAGAGAGGTGAATGGAGTCCTAGAAAAATTAGATTTAATTGATATGTGGAGAAAAATAAATATGCACAAAAAGGAATACACCTTCTTTTCAGCTGCACATGGTACATTCACAAAGATTGACCATGTAATAGGGCATAGAAACATTGCAAAAAAATACAAAAGAGCAGAAATAATAAATGCAACCTTCTCAGATCTTAATGCAATGAAAATAATAATTAGTAAGGGCACCTGGACAGGAAAATCAAAAACCAATTGGAAATTAAACAATTATGATTCTACAAAACCAATTTGTCAAAGAAGATATCATAGAAACAATCAACAATTTCATTGAAGAGAATGTCAATGATGAGACATCCTACCAAACTCTGTGGGATGCAGCCAAGGCAGTACTCAGGGGGAAATTTATATCCTTGAGTGCATATATTAACAAATTAAGGAGGGCAGAGATTAATGAATTGGGCATGCAACTCAAAAAACTAGAAAGCGAGCAAATTAAAAATCCCCAGATGAAAACTAAATTAGAAATACTAAAAACCAAGGGAGAAATTAATAAATTTGAAAGTAAAAGAACTATTGAATTAATAAATAAGACTAGAAGCTGGTATTTTGAAAAAAGCAGATAAAATAGACAAAGTACTGGTCAATCTAATAAAAAAGGAAAGAAGAAAACCAAATTGACAGTATCAAAGATGAAAAGGGAGACCTCACCTCTAATGAAGGGGAAATTAAGGCAATCATTAAAAACTATTTCGCCCAATTATATGGCAATAAATATAACAATTTAGGAGATATGGATGAATATTTACAAAAATATAAATTGCCTAGATTAACAGCAGAAGAAATAGAATACCTAAATAATCCCATATCAGAAAAAGAAATTGAACAAGCCATCAAAGAACTCCCTAAGAAAAAATCAACAGGACCTGATAGATTCACAAGTGAATTCTATCAGACATTCAAAGAACAACTAATCCCAATATTATACAAATTATTTGATATGATAAGCAAAGAAGGAGTCCTACCAAAT
>NW_025378835.1:0-4419 GCF_016433145.1 Gracilinanus agilis
TATATTTCTGCTACTAATTACTTATGTTTTCTTGGACAAATTCCTTCATTTTTCCAGGCCTCTGTTTCTTTGTGTTTAAAATGAGAGGATTAGACTACATGACCTTTGAATATTTGACTATTATCAGAGGTAAACTGATATTCTGAATACAGAGAAACAGGGAAAGATTTCTATGAACTGAAGCAAAATGATTTAAGCAGAACTAAGAAAGTAAAATACAGAATCACAACAGTGATATAAATGGAACAACAGCAAAACAATCAATACTGAATGCTATGGAATGATAATGATCATGGGCAGCCAGGTGGCATAGGAGATAGAATGGAAGACCTGGAGTCAGGAGGACCTGGATTCAAATCTGGTCTCAGAAACTTCTTCATTTTGTGACTCTGAGTAAGTCACTTAAACTGTTTGTCTGTCCTTTGCCCTTCTGTCTTAGAATTGTTAATAAGAGAGAAAATAAAGATTTTTAAAAATGATAATGATCAAAGTTGGTCCCCTAAAACAGTGATGGACAAACTTTTTAAAGAGGGGGCCAAAGGAAAGGAAATGCTCATCTGTCAGTCTATTTCTAAGGCAACTCTTTCGAAGTTTTATTGTATTGTACCCTACTCATTGTATTTGTCAGATTAGGAATAATGTCCCACAGCCGGACAGAACATTTCAGGGGGCCACATCTGGCCCATGGACCATAATTTGCCCATCACTGCCCTAAAAGAAACATATGGGGGCCCCTCACCCAGCTTCTTTGTAGAGGTGGAAGGATTCTTCAACATTGCACATAATTTCAGATTTTTTTCAACATAGTGGCCACTATAATAAATTGTTTTGTTATGAAGAGTGGTTCTCAGTAAGGAGAAGGAAGAGATTCATTGAAGAAATTAGAGTATGTAAGAACAAGAGATAATAATTTTTTTTAAAAGTCAACTGAAATCCAACTGCTTGAACACATGGGTTGAGTCGGACATGATTGGGGATGTAGACTTGAAACTACCACACCAATGCAACTATAAACAATCTGGAAATAGGTCTTGCTCAATGACACATGTTTAAAACAGTGGAAATGTGCGTTGGCCATGGGGGGTGGAGCTTGGGGTTGAAGGGGAAAGTAAGAGCATGAATTATGTAACCATGTTAACTTTTCTAAAAAAAATAAATATTAATAAATGTTTAAAAAAATAAAAATCATCAAAGCAAAAAAAAAGTCAACTGAAATCAATTTTCTTTTGAAAGACTGGAAGGGATTTAAGGACACTGCTAGAAGTAACTAGAAACATCTCAGCTCACCACAAAGCTACTTTATCACTTTAATAAAGACAGTTTCATATCCTTTTGACATTTTTCACTATCTCCCCATGTCGCCACATTAGTGCTAGGTCGTGTGTGAACTGTGTTTGACACTTGCCTAATGTATATAATACTGTGACTGCTTTCCCACTTTCCAGTCAAACATTTGGCCATAATCAAGGTCTCTGCCCTCATCCTCCCTCAGGTGGATCATATGTTACTCCTAACAGAGCCTCCACAGCACCCAGCACAATGCCTTGCGTGAAGCAGGCGCTTGATTTTTTAGATGAATAAGTGAATGAACGATTTGATTTTGGAAGATTAATAAAGATACGTTTTTAATATAGTACTATGTATATCCCTTAATATGAAAGCAAAGCAAAAACAGAAAACAGTTTCTGAAGGGAAGAATGTTTGCCTTGTAGACCAGAAAAGAGGGGAGGTTAGGGAAGTATGGATAATAAACAATTGTAGAAGGAAAGGGAGAAGCCACAGAATGGTAGCACTAACAAGTGAGGATGGGGTGCTATGAAGAATACCATATATAAAAAAATTCTGAGGGGCAGCTGGGTGGCTCAATGGATAGAGAGCTAGACCTGGAGACAGGAGGTCCTGGATTTAAATCTGACCTCAGACACTACCTACCTGTGTGACCCTGGGCAGGTCACCTAACCCCATTTATCTAGCCCTTACTGCTCTTCTGCCTTAGCATGAATACTTAGTATTGATTCTAAGACACAAAGTAATGATTTAAAAATAAAAATTCTAGTCTAACAGAGAAAGATAATGGAGCGAGCAGAGACAATAAGGAAGGTAACGTAAGCTGTGGTCTGTGGTGAGAGAGGAGGGATGGAAGGGGAAATGGATGGTACAGAACAGCCATGGTGTCATAGAGCCCAGGAGTCCCAGTGGACTCTTGATGATACCAGAGTCAAGAGGTTCCACAGATATCCAGCCTGCCTCAAACCTGCAATAGTTCTCCAAGCTGCCCCATAAGACTTCCACAGAACACTGCAAGATAGATAGCACTGAACCCTACGCTTTTATCACTGGGCTGTGAGGGTCTGAAGTGCTTGTGTCCCCCTGAGAAGCTGAAAAGATGACTTAGATGAAATATCCATATGCGTCTAGGGGTGGAGAATGAGTCTTCTACACGATTCTCTGGTTATTTACCTTGTTTTATGCCTTAATAAAATGCTTTTGCTTTTGTGTTTTTGTATGTTTTACAAGTAAAGAATATTTCACTGGTAGAAACTTGGGCTGTGAATTGCAAAATTTATTTCCCAAAACATGCTGCAGTAATTCTGAGAAAAGTAGCAAGGGGCTCCATAACCAGAGTTCTCAAAGACTTCAGAGAACCGATATTATATAAGTGCAGAAAAGGAAAGCTAAAGAGGAGGTGGGGTGAAATCTGAGCTGAGATTCAAAGAATCGGATTTAGATAAATGGAGAAAAGGGAGAAGCAGAGGGAATCAAATCAGCAAAGGCAAAGAGAGAAATGTAAATGGCGTGTTTGGGAAACAATGAGTAAACCAGTTGGTTACAGCTATAGTATAAGTTTCCTATAAAGAAATAATAGGATAAGGTTGAAAAGGTGGATTCTAAAAGGCCTTAAATTCCAGATTAAGTTTGACTATTATCATGCCCATAATGAGGAACAAATAGAAATTTTTCTGCAGGGAGTCAAAATGACACTCAAACAAAATTAATTTTGGAACTGTGTATAGGATAGACAAGAGGGCAAGGATAGTTTATAGGCAAGGAAACCACTTGAGAGACTGTTGGAAAATGTAGGCATGAAATTAAGGGTCTTGACCGGAATAGAGATAGTCAGAAAGGAACGGGGACAAGTTTTCAGGACATTATGAAGAAAGAATTGGCAGGAGATGGTGATTGATTACATATTGGGGATGAAGGAGACACAGAGGTCAAAAATGACCCTGAGATTTTGCAACTTGGTAATGAGGAATATGATAATAGCACTGACAGAGAGAGAGGAAAGAGAACAGGGGAAACTAGGTCTGAAAAAAAAGATGATGGATTTAATTCAGACATCCGGTTTAAGGTGAATACAGAATATTCAAGTGGAGATGTACAGTAATCAGCCAGAGATGAGTAGAAAGTTGGAAAACTTGCAGGGAGGATGGATCTAAAGATAAAGAGATTTGAGAATCATCTTTATAGACCTGAGAGTTGAAGCCCTAAATAAGAGGAGATCTTTGAGAGAGGACATATATGGAAACTAGAGATAGAGGGGAGGAGGTGGGGAGGAGGGAAGATAAGAAGGAGGCAGAGAGGGAGAGATGGGGGAGAAAGAGAAGAAACAAGAAAGAGAACTTTATAGAAGGAAGAGGGAAGATAAACAAACAAGAATAAAGACTGAACTTTGGGGAGAGTCCGCACTTAGGGATGATGAAAAAGAAATAAGCCAACAAATAGAAAGAAATATGAACCAGGAAAGGTCTGGCACTTGCTATGTGACCTTGGGCAATCACTTCACTTTCTGAATCTGAATTTCCTAATTTGTAAAATGAGGGGGACACTTCCAGTTCAAAAAGGATTCTCTGGCTGATAAAGGCCAGTGAAGGAGAGTTTCAGTACAGTGGTATGAAAGGAACCTATATTATAGGAGGTTAAGGAGGATAAAGAGGAGATGAGTAAGTAGAGCAATAACCACTTGGATCAAGAAATCTAGAAGTAAATAGAAGAAGAGAAATATAGTATGGTGACTTAAAGAGGAAGTATGAGAGCAAATAAAATTTCTTCAGAAAATAATATCCATATTGGTTTTCTTTACTGGCATTAGAATAGCAACTTTTTTTTAATATTTTATTTTTTAGAAAAATTTTCCACGGTTACATGATTCATGTTTTTTACTTTCCCCTTCACCCCTACTTTAACCCTCCCCCCTTATGATATTGGAAATTTGGGGTTCTTAAGCTTAGCGTTGAGATCCCTGATCTAAACTTCCTGTGGATATTTAGATCTCTTACAAACTACATTTCCTGTCCTTATGTGGTAAAGTAAAACAACGTAAACAGAAGCTTAAATAGGGAGATTGGGATTGGTACTTCCTCTTTCCTAAGAAGCAGCCAGGGGGAAAGCATGGCGGGGCATTTGAATTAGATCTTA
>NW_025378836.1:0-6621 GCF_016433145.1 Gracilinanus agilis
TATATATATATATATATATGAGAGAGAGAGAGAGAGAGAGAGAGAGAGAGAGAGAGAGAGAGAGAGAGAGAGAGGAATTAAAAGACAATCTTGAGATGAGATGAATGGGCACAAGGGAATGGGCAGAAAAAGGCTTCCTGCAGAAATGGGATATTACATATGAATTAGTGACAGCAGTAAGCATATTATTTGCAACATGATATCATTGTTGGAAGCCAAAGTCTACTCTTAAATCCCTGTGTGAATCTGGACCAACATTGCATTTTACACCAATGATTCTCACTCTGATCCCCTGAAAAGCAAGAGGCTCCTAGACTAGAAGGTTCCTTTTAGCTCCAATTTTGGTGATTCTAGGCTGCTTTCTCCTTACTTTGTGTGTATTCTCTCTATCTCATTCCTATGATAATTCCCTCTGAGATTCACAATTCACTTTGGTTTGACCCCAGACTTTTATCACTGGGTGGGATTCAATGGGAGGTGCTAGTCTCTTCATGGCAAAGAATGCACAAGTCTGTAATTTCACCTCAGGAAGTAAAGACTGGCGGTCAGTAAATCTAGAACTGACCACTTGATTATAGACCTTCTATGGCAACTCTTTCCCCGCCCCAATCCTTATTTCTGTCTTAGAATCAATGCTGTGTGTTTGTTCCAAGGCAGAAGAGGGCTAGGCAATGAGGTTAAGTGACTTGCCCAGGATCACTCAGCTAGGAAGTGTTTGAGGTCAGATTTGAATCCAGGTCCTCCTTACTCCAGGCCTGGTTCTCAATCCCACTAAGCCGCCTAGCTGAACCCTTGATCATGAAGAGTATAGCTAGGTGGAAGGACTAGAACTTTAATAGACCTGAATTTTAGCCATGGTTGTACCAATATTTTGCTCTCTGGTCTAGGGTAAACATGGGTTTAACCATTTGAAGAGTGTGGGATTTAGACTAGAACTGATGGTTAATTATTGATTAAGTATCAAAGCTTCAGGAGAATCAATATTTATGATTTAAGTTTAGACTTATGGGCAGCTAGGTAGGTCAGTGGATTGAAAGCCAGGCCTAGAGACAGGAGGTCTTGCATTCAAATTTGATGTCAGATACTTCCTATTGGTGTGACCCTGGGTAAGTCACTTAATTCTCATTTCCTAGCATTATATTCAAACCCTGAGAAATGTTCCCCCATTGACCAGCACCCTAGGGGAATACACAGATACAGCTCCATCCTTACCAATATCCATATTCCCCTAGGACATCCATTTCTTTATAACACTAGTCCTTACCACTCTTCTACCTTGGAACCAAAACATATAATGGTTTCTAAGAGGGAAGGTAGGGATTTAAAAAAAAATCAGACTTGACTAGAGGCCTAATTGGTAAATTTGTAAGAGCTTCACTGGGGCTTTTGCTGATCATTGAGGCGAAGAGATAGGTGAGTCAAATTGATCAAAAGATGTTTACCCGTCATGGGAATTTCTAGATGTGAGTCAATCTGGTGATAAGCTAACCCTACTGTGGGACTGTCCAAAGTATATTAGTCTACTCTGAGTGTTGCTATGGCTTATGAAAATTCCCTCTCTGGGTCAAGCCAAGTATGAGCCCACCCTCCATCTCTATGTCAGACCAATCACAGTCTTAGTTTAATTTGCATCATGGGGCTATTTTTGGTATTGCACTACTTTTTCAACTGCTTAAAAGAGCAACTCAACTTTCGAGGGCATCCTGGACTACTGAGGAGTCTTGAATTTTTTTAATGGATATCTACTAGCTGTACTAATAAATTGATTTTGCTCGGCCCTTTCTGCCTCAGTTTCTCTTTATTGCTGATTTTATTGTGACACAATAAATGATCTTTTGCTGCTTTAAAGTCTCCTCATGATTAAGAGGTAACTAGGTTCTCAAAGCCTATGAGAGCAAAGGGCCAGCTCCAAAAGGCCCTTCTAAGATGGATCTGATGCACCCATCATGTGAATGACCAGTCTAGATCATTCTGGAGTTAATGCTGGAGAAAGGCATTCCCAGGAGTCTGGCTATCCCCTAATGATTTTTTCCCCTTTGTCATTGTCACAACGACTCACAAAATAAACTTTTATTATTCTCTACTTACATGTGTACTTCTCTTCTCTGTGAGAATTAAATTGCTCAGAGCTTATTCGTTGTTTTGTTCTTTGCATTAAATCTAGTGTTTAGCCCACTAGCATAATAAATGCCTAATGAATGATTATAATTTTTATTCTTAAGTTTCTTTTTTTTTTTTTTTAAACCCTTACCTTCTGCCTCAGAGTCAATACTGTGTATTGGCTCCAAGGCAGAAGAGTGGGGGTCAAGTGACTTGCCCAGGGTCACACAGCTGGGAAGTGCCTGAGGCCGGATTTGAACCTAGGACCTCCCATCTCTAGGCCTGGCTCTCAATGCACTGAGCTACCCAGCTGCCCCATCATAAGTTTCTTTTAAAATCTCTACCTCACATATTAGAATCAATAGTCTGTATTGATTCTAGGGCAGAAGAGTGTTAAAGGCTAGCCAATGGGGGCTACATGACTTGCCCAGGGTCACACAGCTAGGAATAGTTTGAGGCCATATTTGAACCTTGGACCTCCCGTCTCTGGGCCTGGCTCTTTATCCCCATAGTCACTGAGTTGCCCCTTCAATTCCTATATTCGTGAAGTCATTTTTTTCCTTTCTATTTTTCCATAAAGGGCCTCTGATTTCTTTGATATCCCATTGAAAGGAGGAACCAAATCTCCCTGTGTTTGAGGTTGACTCTCTTATTCACTATGCCACACCAGCTTTCTTTCTTTTTTTAAAACCCTCACCTTCCATCTTGGAGTCAATACTATGTATTGGTTCCAAGGAAGAAGAGTGGTCAGGGTAGGCAATGGGGGTCAAGTGACTTGCCCAGGGTCACACAGCTGGGAAGTGTCTGGGGCCAGATTTGAACCCAGGACCTCCTATCTCTAGGCCTGGCTCTTAATCCACTGAGCTACCCAGCTGCCTCCGCCACACCAGCTTTCAATAACATAGAAATAATAAAATCAAGCCTACTTCTTCCAGGGTGGTCTTGAAGATAAAAGGAGATTATGGTTGTGAAAATGTTTGAGGAAAAAAGTGCTGTTACACAAATTCAAAGTATTAACATGCATAGATGATGCAGAGAAGATTCTTGTTCAGGCTGGGATAGAACAACATCATCTTCGAGGGGTCTTCCATCTCTGAAAGTATTCTATGCCTTGTCTTCCCTTGCCTCTGCAGAGCACCTTAGCTCAGCCTAGTCCAGTCCACACTTCAGAGTCTCTTGTCTACAGCCCAGGTATAGGGAACTTAGGGCAGACTTAAGCTGGAACAGCTGTTCCATCTAGAACATCCCTTCTATAGTTCATTCAGACTCTGGGCTGAGAAAGGAAGAAGAGAAGAGAGGACTTAGGGGCCTACGAGGTGCCAACTAGGTGACTCTAAGTTCTGATTTCCTAACTCTGAATGATTTAAGATTATCAAAATTCCTCCTGTTTGGGGAGGGGAAGAGAGGAACAAATCTTGGATTTCATTGGCGTCATTGGCCCATGGGAACCCAGGGCTGTGGAGTTGGTTGCCTCAAGGTCTAGCCACCTGCCAGTTGGAACAGATCAGCTCCTCCTGGGCTGGTCCAGCGGAGTTTAGACTGTATACTACAGGTAAGGACCTATCCTCATTCCTAAAGTGTTACTCTCTTGGGACACCCTTCCCTCCTTTAAAAAATTTGTTGTTTTTTAAAAACTACCTGCTGTCTTAGAGTCAATACTAAGTATTGGTTCCAAGACAGAGAGTAGTAAGGGCTAGGCAATGATGGTTAAGTGACTTAATCAGGCTAGGAAGTGTCTGAGGTCACATTTGAACCCAGGTCCTCCCATCTCCAGGCCTGGCTTTCTATCCACTGAGTCACCCAGCTGCCCCACTTCTCTCCTTCTTGATGCTACCCCATTGGTATCCTTCACCCATGTTTCCCCTGTGACCCCATGGTTTTCTGTCATTCCAGGTCTTCATCTCCATATCCCCTTAGATCTCTTTTCCTTCATCCTCTTCCCCCTTATCAAAGACCTTTGCTCCCATGTTTCCCCACCTCTCTGATTTTCTCCTACCTTCACCTACCCCCATCCTGAACTTCTGTGCAGCATCTTTTCCCCTCTGTTCTGGAGAGTTAGAGAAGTCAATCCCTTGTCTTCTTTGAAGGCCTGAGATATAAGAAGGGACTTGGAAACACATATAGGAAGTGGGAGGGGGATGATAGGGTTGGAACTTCTCAAAGAACTTTGCCTGGATGTCTCCTTTTCTCCTTTTTCACTCTTCCTTCCTTATATCTCAGGGATCACAGATCTATAGGTAAGTATTCAAAGGCTATGCCATCCAATGCTTTCATTTTGCAGATGAGGAATCTGAAGGAACTTAGAAGCTTGCCAAAGGCCACACATTGACAGGCAGATTTAAAACTAGGCAGCTAAGTATTAGAGACAGGATCTGAGCCCAAGTTTTCTCCTTTTCCTCCTCTTTTTCCTCTTCCTCTTCCTCCTCTCTCTATGTATATGTGTGTGTGTGTGTGCGTGCATGTGTATATACATACATATGTGTATATATACACATATGTCTTTTATATATAATTATATATGTATATAATTATTGGAGACACCAAGGCTAGAGATGCATGTTTACTAACAGAATCATTGAATTACAGAGCACTGGAATTATGGCATCTAGTCCAGCCTCTAGCAAATGAAGGAATTCAATTTATAATATCCTGTTTAAGAGGTCATCTGGCCTCTGTTTAAAGATCTCCAGTCACGGGAGGATCTTGCTCCTTCCCCAGAAAGCCCATAGCATGATTGTGGCTGCCCTCCTTGTTAGGGGATTTCCCTTGACATTAAATTGAAACACACTTCCCTATAATTTCCACCTCTTGGTCCCTTGGCTAGTTCTCTAGCACCAAACAGAATAAACTTACTCCCTCTTCTTCTTCATGATGTCTGCAGGTACTTTAAGGCAGTCACCATATTCTTTCTGAGACTTCCCTGCTCCGGGCTTTCATTCAACTTGATTTCCCTATAGCAGGGGTCTGCAATGTATGGCTCTCGAGCCATATCTGGCTTTTTTGAGGGCCAGACATGGCTCTTTCTGTAGGAGCCATAAAGTCCATTTTTTTTTTCAGGCGCTGTTACAGGAGCAGCACTGTGAGCACTGGACGGCTCTCATGAAATGACATTTAAAAATGTCGTGTTTATAGCTCTAACAGCCAAAAAGGTTGCTGACCCCTGCCCTATAGTGTGATTTTGAGTCACCTCACTATGCGGATAACAGTATTTTGAGCACACTACAGTTTAGCAAAGCCCATCCTGAAGTATAGCCCTAGGAATAGAAGGGCTGAATATGGCAGAGAACCACAAATTTGTCACCTTCTTTGCTCTGGGTTGTGATCTCATCAACATGGTTATTCCCTCCAAAAGTGTGATTTCTTATTTTTTTTAATTTGATAATTTTTATTTTTTTAGAAAACTTAACATGGTTACATGAGTCATGCTCTTACTTTCCCCTTCACCCCCCGCACTCCCCCCACCCATGGCCAATGCACATTTCCACTGGTTTTAACATGTGTCATTGATCAAGACCTATTTCCAAATTGTTGATAGTTGGATTGGTGTGGTAGTTTCGAGTCTACATCCCCAATCGTGTCCGCCTCAACCCATGTGTTCAAACAGTTGTTTTTCATCTGTTTCCACTCCTGTAGTTCTTCCTCTGAATGTGGGTAGCGTTCTTTTCCATAAGTCCCTCAGAGCGGTCCTGGGTCATTGCATTGTTGCTAGTACAGGAGTCCATTACATTCGATTTTACCACAGTATATCAGTCTCTGTGTACAGCGTTCTTCTGGCTCTGCTCCTTTCACTCTGCATCAGTTCCTGGAGGTCATTCCAGTTCACATAGAATTCGTCCAGTTTATTATTCCTTTGAGCACAATAGTATTCCATCACCAGCATATACCACAATTTGTTCAGCCATTCCCCAAATGAAGGGCATCCCCTCATTTTCCAGTTTTTTGCCACCACAAAAAGCGCAGCTATAAATATTTTTGTACAAGTCTGTTTATCTATGATCTCTTTGGGGTACAAACCCAGCAATGGTATGGCTGGATCAAAGGGCAGGCATTCTTTTATTGCCCTTTGAGCAATTGCCAAATTGCCAGCCAGAATGGTTGGATCAGTTCACAATTCCACTAGCAATGCATTAGTGTCCCAATTTTGCCACATCCCCTCCAGCATTCATTACTCTCCCCTTCTCTCATTTTAGCCAATCTGCTAGGTGTGAGGTGATACCTCAGAGTTGTTTTGATTTGCATTTCTCTAATTATTAGAGATTTAGAACACTTTCTCATGTGCTTATTGATAGTTTTGATTTCTTTATCTCAAAATTGCCTATTCATGTCCCTTGCCCATTTGTCAATTGGGGAATGGCTTGATTTTTTCATACAATTGATTTAATTCCTTGTATATTTGAGTATTTAGACCCCTATCAGAGTTTTTTGTTATAAAGATTTTTTCCCAATTTGTTGTTTCCCTTCTGATTTTGACTAAATTGTTTTTGTTTGTACAAAAGCCTTTTAATTTAATATAATCAAAAT
>NW_025378837.1:0-7071 GCF_016433145.1 Gracilinanus agilis
CCTCTTCCTCTCTCTCTCTCTCTCTCTCTCTCTCTCTCTCTCTCTCTCTCTCTCTCTCTCTCTGTCTTTGTTTCTGTCTCTCTGTCTCTGTCTCTGTCTGTCTCTTCACCTCTCTATCCATGTTGTCAATTCTGATAGAATATAAGCTCCCAGGGGATGGGACCTATTTCATCTTTGCTTTTGTATCCACAGGGCCTGGCACATGGTAGGTGCCTAACAAATGCTTTTTAATGAACTACTTGACTTGTTAGCCCCAAGGAGGACTCAGTGGTATTACTTATAACTGACCAGTCTGTTTTTGCCACAGTTCTGCTCCTGATATTACAGCTTGCTTGCTGGCTGGGATTTCTTCATGATTGATGGTGAATATAGTTCAATACTAAGATAATTTTATTGGATGAAATATTAGAGGAAAAACCGTGTGCCGATAGCATGTTCTGTGTTTGGCTCAGCTCCATCATGCACGTGGTGTTCTCTTTTCAGGATGTCTGTGGCTCCTCCCAGCTACTGCTTTGTGGCCTTCCCCCCTCGGGCCAAGGATGGGCTGGTGGTGTTCGGGAAGAACTCAGCACGGCCCAGAGATGAAGTCCAGGAGGTTGTATATATTGCAGCTGCTGACCATGAACCTGACAGCAAAGTGGAGGTGAGTGATGTGGAATCTGTGCTTTAGGCCTTTTTAGCTTTGTGCCTCCCTTCCCTCTGTGCTGACTCAGATCATGCCACACCGATGTTCTTTCTTGGAAGTGTGCATGCTAGTCTGAACTGTCACCTATTTGGGCTCTATTTGGTGCCATTTCTTTTGCTTTTGGTATTAAAAAGGTAGTAGCTGGGGCAGCTGGGTAGCTCAGTGGATTGAGAGTCAGGCCTAGAGACGGGAGGTCCTAGGTTCAAATCCGGCCTCAGACACTTCCCAGCTGTGTGACCCTGGGCAAGTCACTTGACCCCCATTGCCCACCCTTACCAATCTTCCACCTATGAGACAATACACAGAAGTTAAGGGTTTAAACAACAACAAAAAAATCTTGAAAAAAAAAAAAAAAAAAAAGGTAGTAGCTAAAGACCAGCCAGGCAGGGTAGAAATCCCAGACTAGAGATGGGAAGTTTTGGGTTCAAATCTAGCCTCATACACATCCCGACTGTGTGACTCTGGATAAGTCACTTAACCCCCATTGCTTAGCCCTTACTGCTCTTCTGCTTCAGAACCAATATTAGTATTGATTCTAGGACCGAAGGTAAGAGTTTTAAACAGTAGTCAATAGGTCCTTCTGTGGCTCCTAGGTGTCTTCAAGAGGAATGCAAACAGACTCAATGAAGCATTAGGCATGCATTTCATCAGCATCTAAGGGAAAGTTCCTGTTGTTAGTTTTAGGAGAAATAAATCCCCTTAAGTTAAGCACAAGGAACTTGGGCTCAGGAGAGACTTGACCTTGAATTCTGGAGTTGGCAAAAAGTTCCTTCAAGTGGACTTTGATCTCCAGAGGGGTCAGGAGATGTCCCTGGGCCTTGGAAAAGTGAATGTGGAAGCCCAGCAGGAAGGAGGTGGAGAGGCTGTCACCTGGACCTGGTGGATTATTCTTCACCTGGAGTAGGAATGCTTGGGTCCCATCACCCTTAAAATGTCATCGAACCCTAGGACTAGAACTAGCAGGGCCTTTGGAGGCCTTCCTGTCCAACCCTCTCATTTATAGGGGAGGAACCAGAGAGGCTGTGATTCTCAAGGTCACATAGGGCAGTCAGGATTTGAACTCAGGTCTTGTGACTCCAAGTGGAGTACTTCCTTCTACTGTATCTCCTTTCCTCTCTAGTTCAGTGACTCGAGGAAGTGGCAGTAAGGTCTTGTCACATCTGATTTGTTTCTCACCATTAATTTATAAATTCCCTGAGGCCGAGGACTATCTTTTGTTTTCTTCACATTCCTGGCACTTACTAAATATTATTGACTGATGGATATCACAGCCAAATGTTTTAGGAAGGACCTGGGACAGCTCCTGGTTTTCAGTCTGGTGGGGGGCAAAATTGAAGACTTTTGAGTCAAATCTCCAAGTTCCAGTGTTTACACTCATTTTCCTTGACCTTGATTTTGTGCCCTGTGCACGAAGAGCCCCCGAATACAGCAGTAGCCCCTGAAAGGTCTATTCCACATAAGGAGAAAACAAAGAACAAAGCGATCCTGGTCCTCCCCAGCCTTCTTTTTCTGAGGTCCACATTTCTTCTCAGTTTGGTCCAAGTGATGGTCTGCTCCCTCAGATGCAACCACCCCTCAGAGGGCTTTCTGGGGGTTAAGTAGTGTGTTGAGAGGTGACTTAACAAAATGATACGGACTTACAAGACAGTGAAGAATTCTTGAGAAAAAATTTCTCTGGCCAAAATGAATGGTGGCTGTTGCAAAGGATACAGTGCTGGGCCTGAGTCAGAAAGACTAATCTTCCCGAGTTCAAATATGGCTTAAGACAAATAGCTGTGTGACCCTGGACAAGTCACTTAACCCTGCTTGCCTCAATTTCCTCATCTGTAAAATGAACTGGAAAAGGAAGTGGCAAACCGCGCTGGTATTTTTGCCAAGAAAACCCCAAATGGGGTCATGAAGAGTCAGACATGACTGAAACGATTCAGTAATGACAAATGAACCAGCCTTTGGTTGATTCAATGGCCATAAACTTGGGGTTGGAAGGGACCATCTAGAAATCAGTCAGTCCCTCCAGCACTTATTAGGCACCTAGTGTTTATGAGACCATTTACAACCAAATGAGCTGTTTATAAGAAATTTCTGAGAAAGAACCTTTGCAGTTTAGGGTAAAACTGTCAGGATGTATAATTGACTGACTGTAACTGTTGGGGAAGTAGTAAAAGCCTGTTCCTGTATAATCCTGCTCTTTATTACACAGTTTAGAAAAACCACAACTTAAATCATCCCCCTTTCTCAAGATGCATGAGGTTATTTTTATAACTGCAAACAGTAAATATTTTATATTTTATAAGTTCTCTCTTTGGTTGTTCCTTTAACCACTAGAACTGAAAAGGATACCCACTGTAGTCTGTTTTCCATAAATATTGCCCTTCATGAGTGGCCATATTAATTTAAAAAATAACCATAATAATAATGATATCTGATATTTATATCATCAAGTCTACAAGAATTTATTAAGTGCCTTCTATGTGCCAGTCATTGTGCTAAGCCCTGGGGTTATGAAGAAAAGCAAACTCCTAGTCCCTGCTCCCAAGGCATCCCCCCCCCCATCGAATGGGAGAGACAACAAGCAAACAGTGAGGTACAGACCAGAAGTAGATGGGATCCATTGGGCATCATTTCAGAGGGAAGCATTAAGGAGGCTGGGAAAAGTATGTTGTAGAGGATGACACTTTAGCTAAAGCTGGAAGGCTCCCATCTACTCTTATGGAAAGACCCCTGACTGGAGAGAGAAACTTTGGTTTCAGATCCCACCTCTGATGCCCAATACCTCTGCAACCTTGTTATTTAATTTTTCTGGACCTCAGTTTTCTCCTCTGTAAAATGGTAGGGTTGGACTAGAGGAGGCCCCTCCAGATATCAAAATGGGAATCTCCTTTTAGGCTGATAATTTGGCAGAACCTTTTTATTATTATTAGACATTTGTAAACCTCTAAGAGGGCCAGCTAAGAGGCACAATGGAAATGGAGACAGGAAGACCTAAGTTCAAATCTTGCCTCAGATACTAACTGGGCGACCTTTGGGCAAGTCACTTCACCCTATTGGCCTCAGTTTCCTCAGCTGAAAAATGAACCAGAGAAGCAAACAGCAAATCACTCTGGTATCTTTGCCAAGAAAACCCCAAAGGGGGTCATGAAGAGTCAATCATGGTGGAAATGACTGAACAACAAAAAGCCTCTAAGAGTCCTGTATGTTTTGTCTGCCTTATTCATGTGTGACGTCTGTCCCAATGCATTTATTTATTTATTGATACATTGGGGTTTGGAATCCCTGCCTTAAAATCCAGCCAGTTGTAGGGTAATAGCAACCAATTCAGTCATACTTCTTGTAACTGCAGATTGGGTTTGTTCTAAGGAACACAGTAGCCTTATCTTTTGCTTTCTCTAAACTGAAAACAAGGCAGAGATTCAGAAGGGTCCCCTCTGGCATTTCACCCTGACAGATAAACTGGACCTCTGGTGTCTCAGGCTGAATTGGCTTCTCTTATGGGGAAAACAGGGAGAGTTAACTTAAATATTTATCTGGGTTCAGAAGGGTGAGTAGGAGACAGGAATGGACAATAGTCTGGGACCAAATAAGTTAGGGAAACTGGGTTTAGCTGTTGGAAATGACAGTTGATAGAAGTGACAGTTGGGCCTTAACTGTCACCCTGCTCCACCTAGACAGGAAGTCTGTGAAACCAGCAAGTAAATGACAAGAGGGCTTATAAACACGTTTAATTTAAGGAAACTATAGTCTAAAGAAGGGAGAAGGGGTTTCTATTCTACCAGTCTACGGGCAAACCTCAGGGATGGGGGATGGACTTATCTACACTAAGCTAGAGACTATAGCAGGGCAGGGCACAATGGAGATCAGACGAGATGGGGCACGTTCAGGGCGGTGTGGCCGTAGACCAGGCACGAAGGAGATCAGGATGGAAAGTGGGATCCTCACTGCAGAGTCCTGTCACACTCCAGCGATGGTACAGCTTTCCCAGGTCTTCTTTCAGTTGGGTAAGTCAGGGAGCAAAACCAACCTGAGCTGACCAGCAACTTGGGTTAGATTTTATAGTCTCTACCTAACCTCCCACAGGCAAATGACTTTCCTCCTTCTGGATATCAGGAAATCAAGGGACAAACTCCACTTCCTCTGAGGTCTCCCAGGGACTGTTACAACTTGTCCCCAACCATCATGGAGTCCGTCCCAGAGAGAGAGGCAACACTTCCTGCTTCCCCATTCCATTTAGAATCCTTCAGCCCTGCTGCTAAGTCTCCTAAATACTCATTAATTAATCTTCCTCATAACACTTCCCTTGAACATTTATGCTGTCATGGAGATATCAAAACCACAAATAAATGCAAATTTCCAACACTGGGAACATGTTGAGTTAGAGAGAACTCTGAGAACTTCAACACACTTAAAAATATATTTATTTATTTAATTAAATTAGAATATTTTTCCATGGTTTCATGAATCATGTTCTTTCCCTCCCCTCCTTCCTCCTCCCTCCTGGAGCCAAAGAGCAATTCCACTGGATTTTACATGTATTATTGTGCAAGACCTATTTCCATATTGTTAATATTCGCATTAGGATGATCATTTAGAGTCAATATCCTTAATCATATCCCTGTCTAACCATGTGATTAAGCAGTTGTTTTTCTTCTGGGTTTCTCTTCCCACAGTCTAAGAACTTCAGTACATTTTGCCTGCATGGGTTCAAGCCTTACAAAACTGGACCTTATCCTCTGGTTCTTTTTTTTTTTTAAGTTAAATTAAATTTTTTAATTTTTTAGGTGCTATTATTATCATCTACATTTTATTTTGATCTTTGAAAATATTATTTAATTAATTTAGAATATTTTTCCATGGTTAAATGATTCATGTTCTTTCCCTCCCTTCTTCTCACCCCCCCTCCCATAGCCAATGAGCAATTCCACTGGGTTTTACATGTCATTGATCAAGACCTATTTCCATACTATTGATACTTGCACGAGGGTGATCGTTTAGAGTCTACATCCCCAATCATATCCCCACCGACCCATGTGATCAAGTAGTTGTGTTTCTTCTGGGTTTCTCTTCCCACAGTCTAAGAACTTCAGTACATTTTGCATGCATGGGTTTGAGCCTTACAGAACCAGACTTATCCTCTGGTTCTGAACCCTTTTTGGTGTCATGGACTCCACTGGCAGCCTGCTGAGCTCTTCCCAGGTTCATGTTTTTAAATGCATACAATAAACCACACAGAATTACAAAGGGAATAGTAGATAATAGATCTACTCCATCATAGTAGAACACTAGGGCAGGAGTTAAGAAGACCTGAGTTCAAATCTGACCTCAGACACTTACTACCTATGTGACCCTGGGAAAGTCATGAAACCTCGTGTCCTCATCTATAAAATGGGGATCATAGTAGCACCTACCTCCCAGGGGTTATTGTGAGGATCAAATGAGGTAATAATTGTAAAACACTCAGGACAGTGCCTGGCACATAGTAAGTGCCATATCGATGTTAGCTATTATTATTTTTAATACATAATTGTTAAATTATAGACAGTGTTATTGTGACAGTTCTCTGGCATACAGGGGACCCTCCTGGGTGAATTTAGCGTTCCCCTATTGACCCTCGTTTTCTACAAGTGGGCACATAATGCCCTACTCCACAGAGTAAGTGCAGCTGGCAATAGGATAAGTCAGTGGATGCCTAAGGAATGACCTGTGGGCCAGCCAGAGATCTGGGGAGCAAACAACTCTTTAATGGGTTCAGGTACTGAGAATAACATGTAAAACAATGGGGACCAGCTCAGCAATAAGCTTTGTTATACACAATGAGGAAGAGGAGAGAGAAGGGAACCTCACAGTACAGCTCAGGCACTCACACTACATAGAGTTTAACTCACATAAGCACCAAGACACAGGTCTATGCAGCAGGAAGAAGTTGTTCCAACTGGAAGGGATTCTTCCACTGGGAGGGAGAGTTTGCTCCAAAGTGCCCTTCTGGGAGTGAGACTCTCATACTGTCATTCTAGGTGGCCTCCATGGCACAGGGCAAGATATTTTCTTAGGGAGAAAAAAACCAAGCTGGGGCAGACAAAATATCATTTGGGGACATAGAGCTGTACCAACTTTTGAAAAATGTTATTGCCAATATTTTTCCATGAGTATGTTCTAGAAGCTTCCTGCTTCCTTAGGGAGAGACTGTCATGATGGTTTCAAAACCACCAGGCCTAATCCAATAGTAATGGTTTCCATTCACAGGTTCTATAAGCTACAGGCTCCCTTAAGTGGAAACCTAAGCAGAACTCATTTAGCTGTTGCTTGATCATCTGCAATAAGGAGGGAGACCCAATTCTTTCTTTCTCTCTCCCTTCCCTTCTTTCTTTCCCTTTCTCCTCCTCCTTCCCTCC
>NW_025378838.1:0-2337 GCF_016433145.1 Gracilinanus agilis
GGGTGGGGTGCCTCTGACCTTGTCATGCTCCTCCCGGCTCAAACTAAGGGCCAGCTGGAGCTGGACGTCATCCTCGGGGCCACAGGGTAGGGGCTGGCGGGGTGGGGAGAGAGAGTGTGAGGGGGGGGCCAGGACAGAGCCACAGACACAGGGAGGGCCAGAGACACAGAGAGACGGCCAGAGAGGCTGGGGAGGGAGGCCGAGCAGGAGATGGAGATGAGATGAGACCACCCAGAGTCCCGCCCAGCCGCCCCTCAGCCTGCTACCTGGTCAGCCTCTTCCTTGCTCATGGCCAGGGCCAGCTGCAGCTGCAGCTCCTCCTCCCCGCTGCTCTGGGGCCAGGCCTGCTCCGCTTCAGGGGGTGCCCCAGAGCCCACGGCCGCTGAGGATGCTGGGGAGACAGAGGGGAAGGGAAGGAAGGGGAGTCCTGACTCCGGGGTCCCCAGGGGACACCCTCCCCCTGCTCTACACAAGAGGAAGAGGAAGGCCCCCTCACTGGCTGGCCTGCTCAGCGCCACCTACACCCCGAACACCTCATTTCCACTCGCCGTCCTCACCTTCGCCTCTGAGAACATCTGCTTCAAGACCGCTGTGAGGAGCCCCTCCCCCCTACATGCATCCCCAGCTTGACTGGACAGATGTGCAGCGAGTGGCTGCACACCTGAGGGTGAGCTCAGGGTCTACCCACGTGGAGGAGCCCCTGAAACAGTTGAGAAGCCACAGAGGCCGAAAGTTTGACAGAGTGGGGAGAGACAGAAAGAGATGGATGGGGGGGAGGGCTCCACAAAGGTTCAGGCCGACACTGGGAGCCCCACCCTGGGGCTCCCCACTCTGTCTGCTGTATCTTGGCAGCAGGCAGGACCACACCCCACAGTGGCTCCCAGGCTCAGGGAGGCAAAGTCTGGCTGATAAAGAGGCCGGGCTGGGCAGGTTAGGAGGGCCGTGCTCAGAGCCGGGGATCTTCCTCTCGTCTTTCAGACTCGCAGAGAGCCCCAAGTGATCGGGGCTCCCAGCTGCCCCTCCCAGGAAGGTCTGTTGGGGGTGGGTGGGAGGGGCAGAGGCCGGGCCCTCACCTGTGGCTGTCTGGGCCAGCTTCTCCTTGGTCTTGAGGGCGTGGGCCCGCTCTTCCCTAAGGCGGTCCTCGTCCCGCAGCAGGGCCACCAGCTGCTTGGCCTTCTCGCGCACGTTGACACCCTGGTCCTTGCCATCCCTGTCCACATACTGAAAGTCCTTCAGAGTCTGCACTGCGTACATGTTCTCCTTGCATTGCTGGGACACACGCTCCGAGCCCGTCTTGATCAGATACTCCATGAGGGTCATAGCCTAGAGATAGGAAGATGTGGCTGCATAGGCAGGGCTCCAGAAGTCTCTACTTCTGCCCCCCACCCCAAGGCTCAGTTTCCTCCTCTATAAAATGGGGAGAGATGACTGACCTCTGAGATCCCTTTCCAGATCTGGTCATCCGTGACCGATCCCTGCAGAGTCCCATCCCCATCCTCGGTACCCTCGTCCCCACAACTGAGCAGTAGCCAAGGCCCCCAGCTTCTCCCTCCTCCATGCCTTCAGGCCCCTGACCTTGTAGACGTGCCTCCAGTTTTTGCCGTGGTCGTTGAGACGCTTCCAGATCATGCTCATGATCTCGGAAAAGGCGACCACATTGTAGGTAAGGTCTGCGATCTCAGACATGAGGGAGCTCGAGGGCCCCCAGGGGTCATTGCTGGTGGCTTCGCGCACCTTGATCTCCGCTTCTGAGTAATTGTGGACGATGTTCTTCATCTGCCGGCGGAGCGAGGAAGTGGACATGCTGGCGGCTAGTCTGGGCCCCCCGGGGCCACAGAGGTGGGGGGGGGGCGGGGAATAGGGAGCCAGTCACCGCATCTGGGGAGAGAGCAGAGGCCCGAAGCCTGAGGCAAGAGTAAAGGCCAGCCTCTGTGCCCAAAACAATGCCAACTCCCGGCATTCCACACACTAATCCAAAGGACCTGATGTGGCCCCTGACCTAGTGGGTAAGCCCCACACGTCTAGGTCAGAGTAGCCAGGTCCACTCTCTGGCAACTAGAATGGTGTCCTGAGGCCTGGCCTCCAAAGAGGTGGGTGGGACTCCACTGTCCCCCCCAAATCCTTTCCCAGGGCCTTGGAGGGCAAGGCCTTGGGGCCCTTCATCATCAGGAGCCAGATCCCCCACAGGGAGGGGGTGACCTTGGCGGAGCCCTGGGATCCGCCTGGCCCCAGTTCCTCCCTGGATGAAGGGGGGGGAGGGGCAGAGGAATTCATCAACCTGTGACCAAGGGAAATCACAGAGACAGAGAGAGACAGAAATACTAGAGAGCCATGGAG
>NW_025378839.1:0-3823 GCF_016433145.1 Gracilinanus agilis
GAGAGAGAGAGAGAGAGAGAGAGAGAGAGAGAGAGAGAGATGGAGGGAAGGAAGGAGGGAAGGAGGGAGGGAGGGAGAAGGAAGGAGGGAAGAAGACAGAGGGACAGAAAGAGAAAGGGAGAGGGAGAGGAGGGGAAAGGAAACAGACAGAAACAGGGAGAGGGAGAAACAGAGACAGGGATGGCGAGACAGACAAAGAGGCAGACATTCAGGAAGCAGAAATAGTAGGAGACAGAATAGAGATAAAGAGACAGTGATAGAGACAAGGGTGGCAACAGAGAAGAGAGAAGGGAGACAGAGAGGCACAAAGAAACAGGGACAGAAAGGGGGTGATAGTAAAAGAGAAAAAGAGTGACAAAGGGACAGAAATGGAGAGACAGAGAGACAGATAGGCAGACAGAGACAGGAGAAAGAAGACAGACAGAAATAGAGACAGGGATAGACACAGATAGAGATGATGTTAGAGAAGAAAAAGGAGAGAAAGACAGTTACAGAAGCAAAAAAGACAGGGACAGAAATATGAGACAGTAAGAGATGAAAGAGAGAGAGAGAGGAGAGAGACAGAGAAAGAGACAGAGAGAGAGAAGAGAAGAGGAGAGGAGAGGAGAGAGAGACAGAAGACAGAAAGAGAGAGAGAGAGAGAGAGAGAGAGAGAGAGAGAGAGAGAGAGAGAGAGAGAGAATAACTGTTCCTTGATTTAGCAACATGGGGGCATAAGTACAAAAAGGAAAAGATTAAAAAGATGACAAATGAAAGACTCTTGGACTACATTGGGGATTCTCAAATTTTCAAGCAAAAATTCTATCAAAAATGCTTTTAGTTTAAATTTTAAAAAAAAATGCTTTTAATGCTTTTCCAAACTGTTTCCCCGGGACCTTCAATGCACGAGAAAGATTTATTGCTTCTGGATTTTTCTCCTTTGGATCTTCTTAATGTCCACATTCTCCTTGTGTGCTGTATACTGGTGGTCTAAAGGTATCAAGGAATCAGAGGGCCGGGGTGGGGGGGATGAAAAGCTACACAAATGAGAAAGGTCAAAAAGATGACACGATCTCTCATTAAGTAGAACAAAAGCAAAATTTTAAATTGATCAGATATATGTTAGTAATAGTAGCTTATATTATTTTTAATTAGATTATTTATTTATTTTTCAGTATTTTTCTATGCTTACCCAATTGCTTACATTATTTTCAAGTGCTTTTTTGTTTAAAATGGTTCTGCTTGTGCTCTCTCATTTGATTCTCACACTCATTACTCTCTTTGTGATAGCTCACACTTAATACTACTAATACATATACATGTATTACTAGACATGACAGATGAGGAAACCACAGGGCAGAGAGATAAAACCACTTCCTCACAGCCCCAAGGGTAGCTCTGATAACTGACTCAAACTCAAGTGAACAACAATGGTTCCTGCACTGACTTGCAAGTTTCTTTTTCAACAATTGGAGTTTTTTTCCTCTTTTTTCCCCCTTTGTACAGAATAGATATTTGATAAGTGTTTGGGGTTGAACTGATGACTTTGGGGAAAGGGAAGAAGCTTTAGGGACATGCATCCTCCACAGCCACAGGCAGATACCCTTACTTAGTTTGGGGCAAGCTCATCAAGTGGCCCACTGTTTGGTAGGTAGAAAGAACAGGATAGCTAGGCAAAATTGTCACCAAACTATTGTGAGAAACTAAAGGGGAGGAGGTGGGCAACTAGGTGACTCAGTGGAGAGAGAGCCAGACCTAGATATGGGAGGTCCTGGGTTCCAATGTGTCCTTAGACAAGTGGTTCCCAAACTCTTTTGACCTACCGCCCCCTTTCCAGAAAAAATATTACTTAGTCCCCGGGAATTAATTTTTTTTTAATTTTAATAGCAAATAATAGGAAAGATAAATGCACCTGGGGCCATCACTGCTCCCCTGGATCGCCGCAGCACCCACCAGGGGGCGGTGGCGCCCACTTTGGGAATCACTGCCTTAGACATTTTCTAACTGTGTGGCCTTGGGCAAGTCACTTTAGCCCCATTGCCTAGTCCTTTCTGCTCTTCTATCTTAGAAACAAATTATTAATTCTAAGACAGAAGATTAGGGTTTTTAAAACAAGGGAGTAATGGAAGGACAGACAGGTGAAGATAAAGATAGAGCTAAAAGGTTATCTGGCTGCCTCCCACATCTTCAAGTGGGCAGCACGCTATCTGGAAATCAGGGGTGACTCTGGAAGCCCATCCTTCACTGGTCTTTGAATTTTGTCAACCCTGCCATTAGGAGTGAGCTAATGATGGCCTTTCTCTGATTCCCAGCCCATCCAGGGAGAATTATTGGCTCTACTCCTCTCCGTGACACTAAGTAAGGGGAAGTTGTGACTACTAGATTTAAAAAAGAGAGAGAGAAAGAGTGCCAGATAAGAAAGAGGAAGACAAAGAAAGGAGAGCAAGTCAGCTAGACCTGAGGAGTGTTTACTTGGAGTGGGTAATTAATGAGCTTCATGAGCAATTGTCATCTCAGCTCTTGAAGTGTTCAGGGAAGGGCAGCCTTTTTACAGATAAGAAGGCTCCCATCCATCTTCATCTCTTGATAGTAATTGGAGGACCTTGTCATGGGAATCAAAGGGGATTTATTGGTGCAGTTCATCTGATTTGCAGAAATGCCTCTGGGAAGGACAGATTCCTAAATCATTCCTGGGCGGGTGTTTTTTTCTTTCTTCCTTCCTTTCTTTCTTTCTTTCTTTCTTTCTTTCTTTCTTTCTTTCTTTCTTTCTTTCTTTCTTTCTTTCTTTCTTTCTTTCTGTCTTTCTTTCTTTTCCTTTTTAATCTTTTAGATTTCCAATCTTTGGGGAAATTCACCAGCTTTTCTTGAGAAAACTCCATATTCCACTTCCCTTTCGTGAGCTGATTGGATGAACGTAACCCAAACTTTTGCGTGAGCATGAGAGTTTCAGTTTGGGACTTTGTGGAGAATTTGGACTGTCTGCCTTTATTTTGTGCTGCTCCAATTATGTACAGACAGTTTCTGAAGAGAAATCAGCATGAGAAACAAGATTAATGTGGGCTTTCCTGGTCTCCACAGATTTGGATAACTGAATCAACATGTCTCTTGGCCTTAAAATTTAATAGATTCAATATTTTTTTTAAACTCTTCTCTTTGATCTTAGAATCGATGTCATGCATTGGTTCTAAGGCAGAAGAGTGGTAAGGACTAGGCAATGGGGGTTAAATGACTTGTCCAGGGTCACACAGCTGGGAAGTGTCTGAAGCCAAATTTGAACCCAAGATTTCCCATCTCTAGACCTGGCTCTCAATCCACTGAGGATTTACCATTTTTCAATGTGTGAATAAAACAGGTAGAAGCTTATTCACCAAAGATGTCTTACTCTATCATGAAGGAGTTATAGAACATGTCTCTTATATTAAAGACATTTCCCTTTAACAATGTGAATTATTGGGGGCAGCTGGGTGGCTCAATGGATTGAGAGCCAGACCTAGAGATAGGAGGTTCTGGGTTCAAATCTGACCTCAGACACTTCCCAGCTGTGTGACCCTGGGCAAGTCACTTGACTCCCATTGCCTAGTCCATACCACTCTTCTGCCTTAGAGCTAATACACAGTATTGACTCCAAGATGAAAGGTAAGGGTTTAAAAAAAATGTGAATTCTTCTAGCTTAAGGGTTCTTAATCTGGGATCTACAAGCTCTCTTGGAGTTCATAGATAGATTTCAGGGAATCTGTGAATTTCAATGGGAAAAACAATTAAAATTTCATTTTCACTATCCTCTCGTTGAAAGTTATTTTATTTTAATATAAAATACATTATTTTATATTATATTACATAAAAT
>NW_025378840.1:0-8912 GCF_016433145.1 Gracilinanus agilis
TTCCTTCCTTCCTTCCTTCCTTCCTTCCTTCCTTCCTTCATCCTTTCTTTCCTTCCTTTCTTCCTTCCTTCCAAAAAATCTTTACCTTCTATCTTAGAATCAATACTATGTATTCCAAGGCAGAGAAGTGGTAAGAACTAGGTGACTGGGATTAAATGACTTGTCCAGTGTCACACAGCTAGGAAGTATTGGAGGCCAGATTTGGACCCAGGACCTCCTGTCTCTAGGCCTGAGCCGCCTAGCTGCCCCAAAGATAGTGTCATCATATAGTGACAGATTTTGGATCCAGCCAACCCGCCAAGGCAGGTGATTGACCAGGAATTTCCTGGTCTAGCCTGGGGGACAAAAGGCTCCCTTGAGGGAATTCTGGGTTCTTTTGGGAGCAGACTCCGGAGCTTCTAGAGATACTTCCTCCTGGGAATTCTAGAGGCTCCAGAGGTATCTACTAGGGAATTCTGGAATTCCCAGAGAGGCTCCAGAGAATATTCTGCTAGAGAATTCTTGAGTTCCCAGAGAAGCTCCTGGGAGGGAATTTTAGAGTTGCCAGGAATTCGAGTCTGTAGAAAGGACACTGAGGCCAACTAAGCTGAGTCGTCTTCTCACTGCTGCTGGTTCTTTCACAGCATCTCAAAGCATTTACGTTTTCAGGGGCTGAGAGTCCCAAGTAGGAAGTAACTGGTTAAATGGTGGACTCACCTTTGGGCCAATGGGTCCCTGTTCTCCGGGTGCTCCGATCTCCCCCTGTAACACAATCAAAGCAGAATGAAAGCCATGGATAGGTGGGTACCAGGATGCGGATTCTGCCCAGATGGGAGCTGCCAGAGGACTGACCCTAGCTGTGCCTGCCACTGGTGTTCTAGGGCACTATGGGGAGTATTTACCCCTGTAGACCTGGGTTTTATATGTAAGATTGGAAGGCAGGAGCTTCCTTCTCCACTCCCAATATTGGTAGATAGTAAGGGGGATTCTTTTAGGAAGGTTACATATGTCAAGAGGTACTTTCTGACTCTGGTACACACTGGCCATGTTATTCTGAGCAAGTCACTTAAGTTCTCAGTGTCCCAGGTGAGTCTTTAAGACCCCAAGATACCGAGAAGGTACATGGTGAGTTTTCTCACCACGAATCCTCTATATTAATAAATCATAGGTCTGGGCCAAAATTATTATTGTTAACATTGTTGTTATTCAGTCATCCCTGACTCTTTGTGACTCTATTTGGTATTTTCTTGGCAAAGATCCTAGAGTGGTTGGCCACTTCCTTCTCCAGCTCCTTTTACAGATGAGGAAACTGAGGCAAACAAGACTTGCCCAGGGTCACACTGCTACTAAGTGTCTGAGACCAGATTTGAACTCAGGAAGATGCGTGCTACTCACTGTACCTCCCAGCTGGTCCAAATGCCCCCATCCCAAAACACCAAATCCAAATCAACTCATAAAATAGTTAGTCAGTCTATGGCATGTACCAATGCAGTAAAAAACATGTTGATAAAACCCTTAGATTTCACAGTGTTTAATACCCATGACATCATTTTACCAACACAACAATCCTGCGAGGTCTGTAATCTTTGGTAAGTCATATAGAACCGCTTTAAGAGGGGACAGGCCCGGGGCCAGGGCCTTCATCATTGGCCTAGTTTTTAGGGGTAGCCAAGAGAGTTTGCACTCTCCATCCTGTGGCTGGAGCCCCTCAGATGACCGTCTAATGAGAGGTCCTACACATCAGAGCCCTCTGTACCTTATCTCCCTGCCTCCCAGGAGGCCCGGTCTGACCACTAGTGCCAGCTTCTCCCTGGAAAAAAATGAGAAGCAATATTATAAGGTGAGGAAGAATAGCTTGGGGTCCTAAGTAGGCTTAGGACTTCAAATTCTGGTCAGGGAAATTTTTTTATGTATAAATTTAGAATTATAAGCTCATAGATTTGGAGATATAAGAGACTTTAGAGCAGTGATTCCCAAAGTGGGCGCTACCGCCCCCTGGTGGGTGCTGCAGTGATCCAGGGAGTGGTGATGGCCACAGGTGCATTTATCTTTCCTATTAATTGCTATTAAAATAAAAAAAATTAATTTCTGGAGGGCTAAGTAATATTTTTTCTGGAAAGGGGGTGGTAGGCCAAAAAAGTTTGGGAACCACTGCTTTAGAGGCAGTCTAGTCCTAACCCTTTATTTCACTGATGAGGAAACTGAGGCCCAAAGCTGTTACAGTGACTTACGCAGAGTTACATGGCTAGTTAGTGATTGAGGTGGGATTTGAATCTAAGACTTCCTAGAGTGTTGAGCCATTTCCTTCTCCAGCTCATTTTACAGATGAGGAAACTGAGGTAAACGAGACTTGCCCAGGGTCACACTGCTACTAAGTGCCTTCTCTCTACTACTCAATTCTGTCTCACAGACATATTCTAGTTTTTCTGAGTTTGTCTTTCTTGCTATATCTTAAGTATCACAAATGCTTATCTCAACTGCATTGGCCTCAGCATCTGCCATATTGGTCTGGACAAAATCAACAATTCATAAATATTTGCTGAATGAATGAATGAGAAGAAAGAACCTGACAGTGGTGCCTGGAGGAGAGTGTATAGGTTTTATCTTGAGAAAAAAATTTTTTGGGGGGAGGTCATTTCCCATTTCTGGGCCTCAGCTTCCTCTTTTGTGAAATGAAAGAATTAGACCGGATGATGTCTAAAGTTCCTTCTGCTGACAGAACTGGACAATTCTCTAAAAGAAGAAACAATTATTTGAACTAGAAAAGCTCTCAGAGACACTGTATGTCCTGGGTTATAGGAACTAGTGAGAAAAGGACAGGGGAGGCTGAGGGAGGAAGGGGGAAGATTTGTCTCTTTAAAAGTGGAGCCATAGGGGCAGCTGGGTAGCTCAGTGGATTGAGAGTAAGACCTAGAGATGGGAGGTCCTAGGTTCAAACCCGGCCTCAGCCACTTCCCAGCTGTGTGACCCTGGGCAAGTCACTTGACCCCCATTGCCCACCCTTATCACTCTTCCACCTATGAGACAATACACCAAAGTACAAGGGTTTAAAAAAAAAAAAGTGGAGCCATGGACAAAGGCTTAGGGAAAACCCTTTCAGAGAGGGCTATTCTCCATGGGAAAACTCACCTTTGGTCCTGGTGGTCCTGGTATTCCTGGGGGCCCTGGTTCCCCTCGGCCTCCTCCAATGCCATTGCCTGAATCTCCTTTTTCTCCCTATTGAAGAGGGAGAATGATCATGGAACATCACAAGAGAATGAGGGAGCTGAGGATTTTGGATGAGTTGGAGGAGGAAAGGATGTGGGAAGAACAATGGGCTTAAGTCCACTGTCATGGATTCTCAAGCAGACAGGATTTGCATGCCTTAAAATATGAGGTTGGAGGGAGGAAAGATTTGAGAAAGCAATGAAACCACTCTAGAATGAAGAAACAGGGTTGGAGGACTCATCAGAAGGTGAGTCTAGAAATATTGGACCAAGAAGTGACCAAAAATTTATCTCTTTAAGCTTGGATAATACCTGTCCAGCCAGAGATTTGCCCACAATCCCTTTTGGCAGTTTCTCAGTTTTCTGACCATAACATTTATTTTGCTTGGAACCCTTTACTGCTCCCCTATTACCTCTCAGCCAAAATACAAATTTATCAATCTGGCATTTAATACCCTATACATATTGGATCCTGCCAACTTTTCCCTCTTTATTTAAAATTTCTCTCATTCATAAATTTCGTATTTCAAACTACTTGCTGTTCCACAATCTGAGACTCCTCTTTTCCATCTTTGGGCCTTCATACCATACTCAGTGGTTGGAGGGCTTTCCCTCCTTTCTCTGTGTGTTGAAATCTTTTTCTTCCTTCAATGCCCAGTTCAGTTACAACTTCAGTCATGACCCTTTCTTGATTCCTACAGTCCAAAGTAGTCTTTCCTCCCTCAGTCTTCCTCCAATCTCCTATCTGGATGGATTTCCTTTGCCCTGTCACATTCTACCCTGTGTTAGACTCATCTGTGCCCAAGTCCTGTCTCCCTTGTCAGAGAATAAGTTCCTCTCGGGCAAGAACTGTGTTGTTGTTCTTCTATTTCTTATTAGTTTAATTTAATATTTTACATCTCAGTCTTCAAGTCTTATGACATTTTCTCAATCCTCATCCAGTTTGACTTCTCTGCTGCATTTGACACTTGACCACCTTCTCTGTCTGGGTGTTCTCTCCTTGCTGGGTTTTCATGACACGTCTTTTTCCTAGTTCTCCCGCCTGTTGGACCTGTCCTTAGTTGCTTTTGTTGGCTTCTCATCCATATTAGGCTCTGTAACCATGGAAGTGCCCCAAGATTCTCTCTTGGCACCATTTCTCTTATTTCTCTTCAATCTCATCAGATTCTATGGGTTTAATGATCACCTCTTTGCTGCTAATTGTGTCTATCATCTATCCATCCATCAATCTATCCATCTATCATCTATATATCCAACTATCATCCATCCATCCATCCATCATCTATGCATCCATCTATTGTTGATCCATCCATCTATCCATCTATCATCCATCCATCCATCTATCATCCATCCATCCATCCATCACCTATCCATCCATCCATCTATCATCTATGTAGCCATCTATTATTGATCCATCTAGCTATCCATCTATCATCTATCTCTATATCAATATATACACATACACTTACATACATGTGCATGTTTACATGTATGTATACGTGTTTATCTATATCTATACCCCAGTCTTAGTCTCTCCCATAAACTTCAGTCCCACATCACCAATTGCCTACTGAACAAACTTAATACGTCCACAGCAGAACTCATTATCATCCCCCCCAAACTCTCTGCTTTTCTAAACTGTGCCATCCCACACAAAGACATAGATAGCTACTCTTCTAGCTTCCAAGATTCATACCCTTCAAGTCATCCTGGACTCCTCATTCTCCCTCAATCCACATATCTGATCAGTTGCCAAATCTTGCTATTTCCATCTTTGTACCGTCTTTAACTTCAGACTCTTTTTCTCAATTCATACCGTTACTATCTTCATTTAGGTTCTCATTGCCTCTTGCCCGGCTTATTGGAATAACCTCTTCCTGGGTTCTCCTGTCTTAAGCCTCCAGCTGCTCCATTCCATCCTGCACACAGCTACCAAAATGATTTTCCTTTAGCATAGATCGGACCCTAGCAAAAAGTGTGTGTGTGTGTGTGTGTGTGTGTGTGTGTGTGTGTGTGTGAGTGTGTGTGTGTGTGTGTGTGTGTGTATTCTTCTGTTTGGTTCTGAAAGTCCTCCACATCCCCATCCCAGCTTATCTTTCACACCTCATTATAAATCACTCTCCCTCCCAAAATCTTTGATCCATCCACACTGGCCACCTCTCTATTTCTTTTCTTTTCTTTTTTTTAAACCCTTAACTTCTGTGCATTGGCTCCTAGGTGAAAGAGTGGTAAGGGTGGGCAATGGGGGTCAAGTGACTTGCCCAGGGTCACACAGCTGGGAAGTGTCTGAGGCCAGATTTGAACCCAGGACCTCCCATCTCTAGGTCTGACTCTCCATCCACTGAGTTACCCAGCTGCCCCCCCCCACCTCTCTATTTCTCATTAATGACAGATCCTTTATTTTCTGTCTCTCTGACTTCTTTCTGACTGTCCACCTTGACTGAACACACTTGTCCTCACTTCCACCTCAGGGAATCCCCCTCTTTCTTTAGGGCTCAGCTCCAGGGGCGCCCCCTTCCCCGCTTGAGTCCTCCTTTTGTACTTGCTCAGTCTTTAATTCCTTTGGCTTCATTCTTTTTTGATTTACTCTCTCTGTCCTTGTATCTGCCTTTATTGTCTCTCCCCTAAGAATGTCAGCTCCTTCAGAACAGAGATTGTTTCCCTGATTATATTTGTATCCTTAGAATGCAGCGCAGTGCCTGGAGTACTTAAGTACACATTTAATAAATACTTGTTAATGATTAAATGACTTTTTCCCATTGTTGTATCCCTGGGGCCCAGGACAAGACTTGGCACACAGTATTTAATCAGAGCTTGTTGAATTAAATTGAATTGTCACAATTCTCTGCTCGATTCCCTGCTCGGTTGAATAGATTCTAGAATTAAGCCACCCTCCCAGCCCTCTTGACCTGGCAAAACACAAGCAGGAACGTCCAGGTCTCCTGTGGGGTGATGAGCAATCCATCAGTGAATCACCCAACCAGCATGCATTAGGTGCCTTCTTGCCGGCACTGAGCTGGACTTCCCATAAGAACCCATCCATGTTATAGAACCTGATACAGACCTTCTGGCCCAGGAATCCAGGCAGGCCAGGGGTGCCAGGACTTCCCTTCTCGCCCTGGAGGAGAAACGTAGGCAGGTTAGGAGGAGATCAAGGGAAGCCATGACTGTACCCAGAGATTCCTCCCGAAGGATGCTCTTCTTCCTCTCCAGAAGCCCCCTAAGGCCTCATCCTTTGACTTTAGCCTCCATTATTCTGCCTTTGAACCCTGGCTGCCCACTGTGCCACTCTACCGTGGGGATCCCAGACAGAACCAGCTTTGTCGTTTGGGATCCACCTGCCCGGGCGCTCAGCATGGGACACCGTTCATGCCCATCCTACCCATCCCTTGGCCCTTTTCTAAGTAAAGGTGGCACAATGGAAAGAGCATCGGACTCAGAAGGCCTAGATTCGAATCCTGCCTTGGGTCTCTGTGTGACCTTGGGGTGTCTTTGGCCCTCAGTTTCCTCATTTGTAAAATGCTCTTTTCTTTCCTTCTTTCCTATGATGCTATAACTCGCTCCAGTAAGTATCTAAGCTGGTATCATTTGAATTCAGGTGCTGGGATTCCCAGGGCAATGCCTTTTCCATCACACTCCCTCATCAAATGAAGGGGAGCTGATTTCCAGGCTGAGGCTCAGTTTTCTGGTCTGCCCCATTTACCCAACCTGTTATCAGCCCTGCCTCTGGTCTAGCTTTTGCTTCCACTTGAAGCCAAGCATGAAGGATCACCCCTCCTGGAGAATCTGGCCTCCTGTACACATCCGCCAGGAATGCCTCCCTGGACAAGGGCCCTTCTACTCACATCTCGGGGCTGAGAGAGAATGAATGGGGTCGTCATTGTCCTGTTAACTCCTCAGTGCCATATACAGTGGAGAAAGGAGAGGAACTGGGTTCAAGTCCTACCTCTAATGTTTACCACCTCTTTGACCTTGGGCAAATTACTGAATGTTCCCAGGCCTCAGTTTCCTCACCTATAAAATCAGAAACTTGGTCTGTACCAGCTTCTGAGGGACTCTCTAGCCCCTTGCGTGGAGCTTGGTGCCAGTGAGGTGAGGTGCGTTTGAAATGACAAAAGATCTCTTAATGCCAAAACCTTGGCTCAGAAGAGAACATACCACATTCTAGGGTGGAGCCTTGGGGGCTCTTGATGCCCAGTTAAGGGGTATCAAACGGCACTCAGAAAAGTCCACTTCTAGGTAACAATGACAAATCCTACATCTCAGCTCCCTTTTCCATAAACAATGAGCAAATAGGTATTAAGTACTTCCTTTGTGTCAAGTACTTCTCTAGGTGCTGGGAGGGGGTACCAATAACTCTTAAGGTGTTTCCATTCTACTAGAATTCCAAAGTGCCTTATGATTCTGAAAGGTTGAGCCTACAAACTCCTTCAAATAGGCATTATAAGTAGTGTCACTTCCATTTTACACATGAAGAAACTGAGGCTCAGAGAGGAGACATTCTTTGCCCATCGTCGTACAATGGGTCAGTGTTGGAGCCAGGATTCAAACCCAGGTCTCCTCCATCCCTAGTCTAGGCTTCTTTCCATAGCTCTGCATTGCCAGTAAAACCTACCACCCTCGAGGACTTTCCTCCATTCCCACCTTGGCCAGCTCAAAGGGAATTTCTTAGTCCCTCTAACCCTAAAATTCAGAAATAAATGAAAAGGGAATCTGCCTTATGCAAGTCTGAAAATGAGACATGGGGGAGGAGGGAGAGAACTATGGATGGCAGCGACTGAGGACACAGAAGGACACACACTTTCCTCCTGCCTTCTGATTTCTCCATGGCAATAAATAGCTTTTGAGGAAGTCAGGTAATAACTATACACGGATGCACAGGGCATCTTTGGAGGCAGCCATGGGGAACCTTTGCCAAGGCTGCTGCTCACTTCCCCTTCCTGGGGTTGCATGCACACACATGGAGGCCATATCCAAATCCAACGTGGGTGGGGAGGGAGGCACACTCAGGAGGGAATTAGGGCAGGAAAGAGCCACACACAGTATCCTACCCTCTGCCCCCTCTTCCCTGGCAAACCTGGGGGCCCTGGCATTCCCGCAGCTCCGGGCTCTCCCTTTGAGGCAATGGTAAGAAGAGTCACTGATGAGAAGACAGAGGAAGTAAGAGTCCCACCCTCCAAGTGACACATGGACTCAAGGAATCACAGCAGCTCAGAGATGGAGGAGACCTCCGAGGGCATCAGGGCCAACCCCACTAGCTCAGCAGTAAACCTCTCCATAGTCAGCCTCTGTCTGACAGCCTCCACTGAGAAGAAGAAACCCACCGCCTCTGTGGCTGTTCGTTCAACTTGGACAGAACTCGAATTATGTGCAAGTTTTCTCCCCCTTACACTGTCTAAATCTTCCTCCCTTGAGTATCCATCCATGGCTATTTCCCTCTGGGCCAAGCTGAAGAAATTGGATCCTCCCTCCCTCAGAGCTTTTCAAATATTTGAAGGCTGCTATTAGCGCCCCCTTTAGTCTTCTCTTTTCTGGGTTAAACAGCCAGAATTCCTCCAAATAATTTCTCCCTGTTGTGTGTTGTCTTTCTCCATTAGAATGCAAGCTCCTTGAGGGCAAGAATTTTTTTTAAATGCTTATAGTATTTGTTGTATACTCAGCACTTGGTACAATGCCTGGCAAGTAGTAAGTAGCTAATTCTCTCTCCTTCCTTCCTTCCTTCCTTCC
>NW_025378841.1:0-7244 GCF_016433145.1 Gracilinanus agilis
CATGGTTACATGATTCATATTCTTTCCCTCCCCTCTTCCCACCCTCCTCCTGTAGAACTGACATAATTTCAATATTCTTGTGTCTCAGGAAATAAAGAAGCCCAAGGAGAGAGGAGACAAACAAGGGGTGGCTGGTCAGTGGAGCAAACAGGACTCCCACAACGTTTACTAATTAAGTTTGCCATCTTATATGAGCACAGTGCAGAGTGCCCCCAAACAATTACAAAGATTCGATGAGAGATCACCATTAATGAAGAAGTTTGAAACATTGTGAGAATCACCAAAATGTGACACAGACATAATATGAGCACGTGCTGTTGGGAAAATGATGCTGACAAACTTAACACGGGGTTACCACAAACCTTTTGGCAGGGGTTAACAGGTTTCTAATGGTTTTGTGCTACTTAGAATTGCTTTGGAACATCAGGATCAATCTGAAGAAATGACCTTGCAATGTTCCTGGCCATAAGAAAAGGTCAGAATGCCTTGAAGGATGCCTTGTTTTCTTCTGGTCTTATGGGAGTAGCATCCTAATTTGCATCCCAAATGGTTGACAGTATATCTCTTGGGCTGGGCATTAGTTTTCCTACATGGCTCAGACACCGAGACCTCCCACTCCTCCCCTCTTCCTTAACACATTATAAAAGCTGTAGCCTTCTCCTCCTCCCCAGGCTGGAGTCTATCTAACCCCCACACATATGTGTGAGACTTCTCTCAATAGAAATAAGCCTCTTTGCTGCAGAGCTATTTGCCTGATTGCTTTATTAGAGTAACATAATGGTTGCTTTTTTAGTTCTAGGGTTGACACCTTCAATTTGTGAAAATTCAGTATGTGCAAGGTGCCAACAAGGTATGTGTGAACATATTATCCCGGTTTTACAGATGAAGGAACTGAAGCTAGGAATGGTTAGGTGACTTGCTGAGAGGGTCACACAGCTAGTGAGATCTGAATTCAGGTCTTCCTAATTCCAGCTCAAGCACTCTGAACATCCAGACACCCAAATGCCTATTTATTGGGTTTGGTGGAAGAAAAGAAAAAAAAAAAAACCATAGATGGTCTTAGAAAAAATTCTTGCTCTAAAAAGAGAAACTAGATTTCAAAGGGTAGAGAAGTGAGTAGGGGGAGGTGAAATGGCAATAAGAACAATACAATTAAGAATGAAGAGTGTTTTGTGCTCTTCTGAAGGAATGAACCTTACATGTGAAAGATATTTTTTTTTTATAATTCCTAATACTTAAGAATTTGGCCATAATATTCCCTCTGGGAACATCAAGGAGGCAGTCATGGAAAGATCAGTAAGTGATTCCCTTTTCCTTCTTCTCCATAAATCTAGATGAATTAAGAAATGTAGGCTAGAAAGGGTGAAGGAATACCTGGTCACAGAGAAATCAGAATCACTCTACCTAGAAAAAGCAGAGAAAGCAGCCGTGGCTGAATCTGTTGCTGTTTGAATCAATGTTCTCCCTCCTGGGTACACAAGCTGATTCAGCTGTCCAAGATCCCAGGAAGTACAGGTCATAATGGATAGTAGGAACTGAGGGACCAGAGAGAGAAAATGAGGAGAGCGGGGCAGACCACTGAGATCAAACAAGAAAGAAAGAAGTGAATAGTATCTGGGAATAAAGTATTTAAGTATGAGCATCACAGAAGAGAAGAGGGAAAGAAAATGATTAGTGAATATTAAAAAGCCGTGTTCTTAAAAAATTGAGTGAAAAGAGAACTGAAAAACAAAGGTGACTTTAAAATCTTTAAGTTTTAGAGAACTCAAACGGACACTGATAAAAAAGAAGAGGTGGTGAAGGGGGCAGTTGGGTAGCTCAGTGGATTGAGAGCCAGTCCTAGAGATGGGAGGTCCTAGGTTCGAATCTGGCCTCAGACACTTGCCAGCTGTGTGACCCTGGGCAAGTCACTTGACCCCCACTGCCTACCCTTACCACTCTTCTGCCTTGAAGTCAATAAACTTAGTATTGATTCTAAGACGGAAGAGGAGGAGGAAGAAGAGGAAGAAGAAGAAGAAGTCAAACATTAAAAAGTTACAATAATCATAATCAAACCAAAGTTAGAATAATCATTAATATTCTTACATTTCAGTACTAATGTAAATGGAGAAAAGGTGAAGCAGAAAGAGTACAAATTTTGTACCTCTAGATCTCTGACTCTGGCCAAGTCAGGTTCAGAACATCAATTAGTTCATCTAAGCAAGGTTTATGATACTGTGGCTAAAGTACTGGACTTGGATTCAGGAAGAGCTCCTTAGAGAATTACTAGCTCTGTCCCTAGGCAAATCACTTAAGCTCTCTGTGCCTCAGCTTCTTTATAGGTAAAATGAAGTTCCCAATAGTCCCTACTCAGGGGCAGCTAGGTGCCTCAGTGGAAAGAGCACCAAGTGTGGAGACAGGAGGTCCTGGGTTCAAATGACACTTTCTAGCTGTATGACCCAGGGCAAGTCACTTAATCCCGGACACCTAGACCTTACCGATCTTCTGATATTTTAGTATAGATTCTAAGGTAGAAGGTAAGGGGTAAGGGTTAAAATAATAATAATTATAGTACCTACTTCCCCCTTCCCAGATGGTTAAAAGGATAAAATGAGGCATATTCATAAACCTTAAAGCACTCTATGAATACTAGCTATTATCATTATTTTATAAGGATTATTATAAAGAAATGGTTGTCCCTAAAGTTCTATAAAAATGTAAGTTTATCTAATGATGATGATGATACATAAGAATAAAAATAAATATCTTGACCTGTCAGGAGAAAATAAATCCCCTTAATTAGTGTACAAACTAAATCATAGAACAGAAAATAAAACTCCATCTCCAGTCCCAATTTTCTCTTCCATTCACAATATCTCACAAGCCATGATTAAAGTAACACCCTTATTTACAATTATTATTTACATATATGTACATCATGCAGAGGTAGGTAACATAGACATTTTTCATATCTATAGAGAGGTGAGCTCTAAGATCCCTCCCAGATCAAAATGCAGGATCTTTCTATATTTAGTTTAAGCTGTTACTTGGCTCTCTAGCCACCAAAAGACATTAGAAAACCAGATTAGGTGGTGGATAGAATGGGGAGACCCAGAGTCAAGAAGCCCCAAGTTCCAATTAAGCTTCAGACACTTACTGGTTGGGTGACCTTGGGTAATTAATTCCCTTAACCTCAGTCAGCCTCAGTTTCCTCATCTGTAAAATACGAATCATAATAGTACCTATCTCCCAAGGTGGTTGTGAGGGAGGCTTTACAAACAATGATGCACTCTATAATGCAATTATTAGTTTATATATACTAATACTATATATAACTGAACCTGTGGTATCATCGTAGAAGGAGCTCCAGGTGAGGAATTTCTTGTATTAATAATATAGGTCAACTCTTTCTCTGCAATTTAGTGTCTTAAAGAGTTGCCTGGGGGCACTGAGTGTGGAGAAGAGGCAGAACTTGACCCTAGATTTTTGGTCTAGATTTTGACTAGTTTTCTATCCACTATGCCACTCAATCTCTCTAGTTAATAAAGAAGGCTTAAAAATACTAAAGTAGACGAGGTTTTGATGAGAAAGCAGGGACAGAAATAATAAGTAAAACATAAACTGGGGAGATAGAAAGAGAAAGATATTTAGATTTAATCTTCCAATTACTTGAAGCTATTCCCCTCATCTACCTATGGAGTTATGCAAATTCTTCTTGGGTTATACTTAGAGGGACTCTTTTGATTGAAGATTGGTATTCTTTTCAAATATAAAGGGGGAAACCACCTGCTTAGATGCAGGGTATAAAACCATTAAGCTAGAATACACAGCAGGATATGCCTTATTGGGCATGAATGTGCCAATGAATGCTTTGTCCTTGTCAAGTCTTTACTGTAATTATACATATCCTCAGTGATTTCAATGGAAATGAAGCTCTGAGGGGTTCTTAAGGGAAGAGAGCACAAACCACAGAGCAAATCCCTTTGACTCAGACTGGTAAAAGCCAGGTAACTTGGGACTCCCCTCAGCTTGATTCCCGGAGAATAAAAGGAAAAGTAACTAAAATAAATCTCCTCTTTAGAGAGAACTAAAAACCTTCCCAAGCACAGAGGGCTAAATTTACATCTTCTATCTCCACAAGCTACCTTCTTTTCCTAAAACAACCTGGCTTTGAGGCTCAATAAAAATGAACTACTCTCCTGGGGGAAATGTGGTTAGTGGGATATTAGGGATGAGCTTGCAGATGTAAGCAAAAAAGATATTTTGACCTAGGAAACAAACAAACAAAAAAAAGTGGGTCAGGCATGGGATCAGTGCCAGGAAAGGAAGAATACATCTTATCTTTATGGAGATAGTGATTGGAATTCAAATCTAGCAGCAGACACTTATGAGCTGTGTAGCCCTAGGCAAGTCACTTTACCTCATTTTACCTCAGTTTCTTCCACTATAAAATGGGCATAGCATGGGGGCAGCTAGGTAGCTCAGTGGATTGAGAGCCAGGCCTAGAGATGGGAGGTCCTAGGTTCAAATCTGGCATCAGACACTTCCTAGCTGTGTGACCTTGGGCAAGTCACTTGACCCCCATTGCCTACCCTTATCACTCTTCTGCCTTGGAGCCACTACACAGTATTGATGCCAAGGTAAGGGCTTAAAAATAAAACAAAATAAAACAAAATAAAATGGACATAACAGCACTTTGATGAAGTATTTCTCTTCTCTCCCTGCACTCTATGAAAAAAAAAATATGATTTGCCAGGGGCAGCTGGGTAGCTCAGTGGATTGAGAATCAGACCTAGAGACGAGAGGTCCTAGGTTCAAAGCCAGCCTCAGACACTTCCCACCTGTGTGACCCTGGACAAGTCACTTGACCCCCATTGCCCACCCTTACCACTCTTCCACCAAGGAGCCAATACACAGAAGTTAAGGGTTAAAAAAAAAATTATGATTTACCAGAAGTGAGGATCAACCCTTGAATCCCAACTCTGCTATTCACTATCAATGTGTTACTATGGTAAATCACTTCATACCTCAGTTTCCTAGACTATAAAATGAAGGGCATGACCAAGATTAGGGTTCTTAAGCTGGGTTCCAGCAACTTTACAACAAATGTTTTGAAAACTCCATGTTAATATAATTGGTTTCCTTTGTGTTCCTTTCCTTTCTTTTTATGTCTTTTATCTTAATGCATTTTAAAACATTCTGAGACACAGTCCATTGGCTTTCCCCTGTCATGTCATGTTGCAGCCAAAGGATAAGCACATAAAGAAGTTAAGGACCCCTGGAAGAGATAGCCCTGAGCTTCTTTCCAGATTTATGTCAGTAAAACTCTATGGCCTTTATTCAGGTAGAGGTCCACTATGTCAGACTGGGTTTTGCTTTTGTCTTTGCAGCCCACTTTGCTTAGCACATACCCTCGAAACTTCATAAATTTTAGCTGATTGGCTGAAGTGGACTTTGTCCCAGAGACTTCATCCTTGGATCTAAAAACCTGCACAGGAAACTTGACAGTCTCCACTAAATACAACAGGATAAGGAAAAGCAGGGAAAAGACAGGGGAAGCTCAACTAGGTTCATGACAAAGCAGCCATTTAAGTCCATCAGTGCCATCAGAGCTTAGAGACGATAGATGCGGTTTACTCCCAATGCAATACATAAGAAAGAAAGCCCAGTCTCCTCTGTTTTATCAATTGGGCACAAAAATACCCCTTGGAAAATTCCTGTCGCAAAATTACAGGAAAATGGAATAGGATTGTGTGAAATGTCATTATTTCTGTTTTTAGCCAAGAAGGAAAGAAAAATGCACATATCCAAATGAAATGAGTATTCATAACTGCCATCAAATATACATTTCCCAATTGTGTTATCAAGGAATTTAGAATAAAAATGAAATAGCATTTTAATATTCCACATTTCTGTTTCAGTGGAAAAGGCCCATTTGGCATGTGGAAGCATGGGGACTTTGTTTATGCTCTGCATATATTAATCATTTTGCCATTTACATTTCTGCCTATTTATTTATACATATATTTGTTTTCCTTATGAAAACCATAAAATATATTTTTCCTTCAAAAAAGTAAGAATATCCTTACATATTGGGGTCTCCCTTGAAATTCTGAGCTCCCTTTTATGTGTTAGGAAGAAATATCTTTTTCAAGAAAAGTTAATTATTAGAGTTATTTGATGAAAAAACAATCCATTTTCCAGCTTAAAAATGAATTAGAGTAAGAAAAAGTTATTTAGAAAAATCTGGCTGTCAAGTCTATACTACAGTAACATATCTCTGCTACAATTTACTTCTACAAGAGATATGATCTATGAGATGATGCCATATTCACTGCGGTTCTCAAAGAAAATGTTTTCTAGCAGCGCTGAACAATTTCAACTGAAGCACTTTCAAAAATATAAAGATGAGAATACCATCAGTCTCCCCCCTCATGATAATAAAAATAATCTCAGTGGCATAGTGGATAGAGTTGGCAGGTCCCTGTCTGCCTCAGTCTTCTCATCTATAAAAAGGGTATAAGAATAGCTCTGACCTCCCAGGGTGGTGAGTGATTGAGATTATATATTTAAACCTAGGTCTTCCTGACTCCAGACCCATTGTGTCCATCCATTGGGTTTCCTAGCTGCCTGTCCTGGGTGACCCACCTACCAACACATGGTTTTTCTCAACAGGAAGGAACAAGGAGCACACAAAAGACTTATCTAACATCACAGAAGTTTAAAGGGAATACAAAGTTCAAAATTCCCCTTCTTTCCTTGGCTCGGCAGCCTGGTTCATATAATATGCTGATTTGTTATGCTTGTTCTTCTCTCCAGGCCTCCAGTTCTCCAGCCTGGGTATATAGTTCCACTAGGGCCATATAGGCTCCTAGGAAAATAGCCAGAGACTAAAGTCCACTGGCTTAATGGCCCCTTTTCTTTGGATGCTTAATCATTAACTCAAGGGGATAAACAGGGACTTTGTCTTTTTTCTCTCTAATGTTTCACTTTCCTCCCATGGGCCCCCAGAGTGTTGATGAAGTCTAGCCTTCTGCAGGATATTCTCTTCTGCCCAGACACCAAGGATTGGGTGCAGAAATTGCAATAAAACCTTTCCCTTCCTTTAGGTGTGTGTGCTTTCCTTCCCTCCTTCCTTCCTTCCCTGCTTTCTTTACTTCTTGCTTTCCTTCCTTTCTTCCTTCCCTTATTCCCTGCTTTCTTTACTTCTTGCTTTCCTTAATTTCTTCCTTCCCTTATTCCCACCTACCTTCCTTCCCTCCTTC
>NW_025378842.1:0-6810 GCF_016433145.1 Gracilinanus agilis
CTCCTCCTCCTCCTTCTCCTTTTCTCCATCCTCCTCTTCCTCCTCCTCCTCCTTCTCCTCCTCTTCCTCTTCTCCCTCCTCCTCTTCCTCTTCTTCTTCTTCTTCCTCTTCCTCCTCCTTTTTTTGCAGAAGTGGAGGTCTATATCTAAAAAAGACTATATACTATCAGAACTGCAGGACAGCTAGATGCCACAGTGGATAGAGAACCAGGTCTGGAGTTGGGAGGACCTGGATTCATATCTAACTTCAGATCCTTCCTAGTTGTGTGACCCTTGACAAGTCACTTAACACCATTTGCCTAGCCCTTGCCCTTTTGTCTTAGAGTTGTTATTTGGACAGAGAATAAGGGTTTAAGAAGAAACTTTTTGATGTATTTGTTTTGTCTAGATTTGAACCTAGGACTTCCCTTCTCTAGGCCTGGCTCTCAATCCACTAAGCTACTCAGCTGCCCCCTAAAACTTTTTAAAGGTATATTTACCCTGATTCTGCTTATGTCTCTCTGCAACAGTTCAGATTATTTAAGGTTTAGCGACTTGGAGACTTTGTTAATAAATATTGCCATTTTTCAGTTCACTCAGATTTGAGGGTTTTTTAAGATATACCAAATATCATTGATAAAACCATTAACTATTTTGTCTTCCACTTAAATAAATTTAATTTTTTCCCTTTTCCTCCTTCCCCCCAAAATATGTAGCAAAAAAACTCAAGCAAACAAATATAGACTTATAGAGCTGGAAGAAACCTTGAGACTGTTTAATCCAAGCTTTTTACTTTACAAAGGAGGAAGCTGAAGCCCAGCCAGGAGAAGTAACTTGCCCTAGGCCACAAAGTTATCAGAGACAAAGTGTTCATAGGCTGCTGGAATGTTGCAGAGTCTTGTTGCAGCATTACTGTGCTCAAAATGACCAGAGCAGATGTCAGAAACATGCTTTCCCTTTGGCCTTTTCTGAATCTTCATTAAGGTGGATGCCACATTCAGACAAGTCAAATTTCCGGAGTAACTGGCCCCTGGCAGTCCCTTGAATATTCCCCAGGGTGAGGACAGGGGGGATATGGTTATTTACCATGATACAGATGAGAACCCAACAGTTTATGGTGCTACAGTGGCTCCATCTGAGTCCTTCCCCTAGCCTTCCCATCCACTGCACATGGATTGCTTCCAGGGGTACAGATAGAAGGATGAGGCCCCATTCAAGGTTGGCCCAGGGTTATTCTCCAAGGATAAGCCCAGAGGAAGGAGGGTGAGGCATAGATCCAACTGGAGGGTGTTGGACTGAGAGTCAGCCAAGTGTTTGTGGGCCAGCATTCAGAAAGAACCCCAGCTCCTTTTTTTTTTCTTTTTAATTTTGACTTAAGCAGTTCTACAGGAGTGGGGGTGGGTGAGTGGGAAGAACCTAATGAAAATTAAACTATTTACATCTCCCTGACTATTTTTCTGATCCTTGTTGATGGGCATGTATGTGATTTAACGTAATTCAGTGGGTCCCTATTATCTTATGTTCTGCCTTTTTAAATTTTTTTTATACTTAACCTTATTTCATGTTCTTATTTCCAAGTATTAACATAGTCCACATACTTATCATTTTTCCTGGCTATAGTGTACTCCATTGTGTTGGTAGAAGAGTTCACATTCACACAGTGCCTTTTAAGGTTTGGTTGTTTTTTTTTTTTACAAAATTATGTCTTTTATTTTTACATCACATTCATTTCCAATTATATCCCCATACACACACCCAGCAAGCTGTCCCTTGTAACAAAGATTTTTAAAAAGAAAGGCAAAAAAACCCAAAGAGTTCAGCAAAATCAAATAACACATCAAACTCACAGCTTCCCCCTCCCCCCACATGCCCTCCCCCTCAATAATGAATGGGTTGAGGTTTATTTTCTAGGTTCTTGTCTGGGGCCAAACTTGATCATTAGAATTGCAAAATATTCAGTTTCTTTTTGTTTGTTTGTTCTTTTGATTTACATTGCAGTAGTAATTGTGTATATTTTCCCTGGTTCTGCTTATGTCTCTTTCTGCAACAGTTTAGTTAAGTCTTCCCATGCTTCTCTGGATTATACATACAGATAAGTAAATATATATGTATATTATACTACAGATAAGTATTATACATATGGATAAGTAAATATATGTGTATATATTACTACATACCGATATTACTTATCTGTATATATACTGTGTGTATATATATATATATACACATATATACATATGGTTTCTTTTGACACAGAAATTATCTATTACATTCATGTGCCACAATTTGTTTAGGCATTCTTCAATCAATAAGTATCAACTTTTTTTCTAGTTCTTTGACACCAGGAAAAGGACTCCTATGAGATTTTTCTTTCTGTCTCTAACCTTTTCAGAGTATATGCCCAGCAGTAGAATCTCTCCATCAAAGGGTATAGATTTTTAGCCATTTTTAGAAATAATAATTCCAAATTATTTTTCTAGAATGATGCAACTGTTTCTTGGACCATGCAAGAGCGTATTGCCAATTTACATGATTTTAGCTAAAACTTTAAGAGTTGTTTTGATCTTCATTTCTTTTATCATTAGTGATTTAGGAGCAATCTTTAATATGGTTGTTAATAGCTTGTAATTCTCATTTGCAAGCTTTATTCATATCATTCAATCAATTATCCATTGAGGTCTATTCATGTTAATGCTTTATGTATCTTGCTAACAAATCCTTCTCAGAGATATTTATTATAAAGATTTTCCCCAATCAATGGTTTCCTTTCTTATCTTTGCTGAATTAATTTGTGCAAAAACTTTTAGATTTCTTATAATCAAAATTATCTATTTTATCATTGGGATTTCCATTATATCTTCTTGATTTAAAATCCTCCCCCTAGCCATAGTTTTGAGAAGTTCCTAATCTTTTTTTTCTTCTGATTTTTATTTGATGTGACCTTTTATAGATAAGACAGTTACCATTTTGAATTCATTGTGATTGATATTGGTCTTTTAAAAAAAGTCTTGTTTTCTGTTTTAGTAACAATTCTAGGACAGAAGGACAAGGGTTAGACAAATGAGATTAAGTGACTTGCCCAGGGTCACGCAGCAAGCAAATGTCTGCAGTCAGAACTGAACCCAGGTCCTCCCAGGTCCTCCCAACTCCAGAACTGGCTCTCTATCCACTGAACCCACTAGCTGCCCCAAGATATTGGTCTTAATCTAATTTATGCCAAACTATTTCCCAGTGCCTTGATGTTTATGAAATGCTCTAGAAATATTCTCTCATGTGAGCCTCATCTGATGTGATAGGCAGTACATACATTGTTATCTTCATTTTATAGTTGAGGAAAACTGAGCCTCAGAGAGTTGAAGTAATTTGTCCTAGATCACATAACTAGTAAGTAATAGCACAGTTAGGACACAAATTGAGTTTTTCTGACTCCCAATCCAATCTCTTCTAACTCAACATGCATTTATTAAGCACCTATTATATATGCAAGGAAAACATTAGCAAACAAGACTATTAATTGGGCAGTCTGGCCTTTTGCAAGCTGCTAACTAGAGCTGAGAGGGCTCGGAACCCCACATCTGTGCCTTGAGAAGGATAAGACCCTCTCAGCTGATGGGCTAAACCAGGATGAGGGTAACTAAGAGAATTCAAACTTCAGAACCTTGGAGGATGACTACCCCAAACATATGTAGTGGAATGGTGGAATGAGAACAATTTGTTTCAGTCTCCATGAAGGTGGGAAAAACAAGTTTTGTAGAGCTCTTTGGAGCTCGGTCAGGCATCAGAGAAGCCAAGATCATCCACTATATCTCAGGCCATTGTCAGTTGTCCTCACTTTTGTACTGCCACTGGATTTCCAGTAACTCTGACAGAGAGTAAGGCTGACAACTTTGTGCAAATCTGTTGTTTGTTGTTGTTCAGCCATCTCAGTCATGTCCAACTCTTCATGATGTAATTGGGGTTTTCTTGGCAAAGTGGTTTGCCATTTCCTTCTCCAGCTCATTTTACAGGTAAGGAGCTAAGGCAAACAAGGTTAAGTGACTGGCCCAGGGTCACAGAGCTAATAAGTATCTGAAGTCAGATTTGAACTCATGAAGATGAGTTTTCTTAACTCCAACCCAGTGTTCTATCCATTGTACCATCTAGCAACTGTGCCTCACTTATAATTCAGGCAGTTCATCACCCCTTGACGTCATTGGTCCTCTTCAAAAGGAAGGACAAGCACCAACTATATACAGGGCATTATGCCAATCAGTGGGGCTCCAAAGTCTAATGAAAAGTAGCCCCTCTGCTCCAGAAGATTACATTCTAACAAAATGTAAAGATGAGTATACACATGATAATTTGAAGGGCCCAGACAGCACACTAAATCCAACATTCTTTCCACTAGTTTGGTTGGATATTATTCCCTTGTTCAGTTCCCTTCATTTCAAACATATCTCAGAACTCATGCTTGGTAGGCTTTGAATAGCTCTTCAGGGTCTGGAATACACCCAAAAAGGATCAAATACTCAAGCTCTTGCTATTAGCAAGAGATTATCTGGAAGAATTCTCCTTGTGCCGTTCAACATTTTTTAATCAATGAGTCGGTAAAGGCAATAAGAAGCACAACTGATGGTCAAAATTCCAGAAGACGTGAAGCTAGGAAATTCAGCTCGCATATTCGATAGCAGATGCAGGATCTTGACAGGTTTAAATTATGGGCTAAATGTATTAGATCTGGGGGGAGCAGGGTTCTAGATGTGGAATTTCATGGATATTGTATAAGGGGTTTTTGGTGAAAAAAGTTTCTCTACTTATGTAAGACAGCAACTTATAGGTATATATAAGTGATATATGCCTGTGCATAGTTATGTTTCATTTTTACATATGTAACATTATATATGGATATCAATACATAAGTATTACAGAGATATACAGCAACTTAGAGAGAAATGCTTAGGGTACTAAAGAGGTTAGATGACTTTCCCATGGCATTAGATGACACATGGCCAGAATATAGCAGAAGCAAGAAATTTGAACCCAAGTCCTCTTGACTTGGAGACTTTCCCTCTCTCCACTACACCACACTGCTTGTCAAAATGAAACTTAGTAAGGATAAATTTAAAGTTCTACACTTGGTTCCAAAATCAGCTTTATAAGAACAAGATGGAGAAATGCGTCTAGACAGCAATTCATGTGAAAAGAAAAGATCTGGGGAACAAAATAATGTAAAAAATTCTTTTTGGAGGATAAAAGGGCTTGAATCTCAAGAGGAAATAATGAGAAAATAGATGAGTGAAAGGGAATCATATTATCAGACCTCAAACTATATTATAAGACAGTAGTTGCCAAAACTACTTGGTACTTGGTTTAAAACACACACACACACACACACACACACACACACACACACACACACACACACACACACACACACACACCAGAAAAGTAGATCAGTGGAGCAGACTAGCTAGTAACAAATAGAAGCAGTTGAAAATAGTAGCCCAGTATTTGCTAAATTCAGGAATATAAATTGCTAGTAAAAGGACTGACTTTTTAAAAAGAGCTTCTGGGAAAATTGGAAAGGAATCTGGCAGAAATTAGGTTTAAGCCAACATCTTACACCAGATACCACAATAAACTTTAAGTGGATCATAGATTTTAACCAGGAAGGGACACAGAGGTCAGCAAATCAGGCCAGGAAACTTTGGCACTGAGAAGATAAGTGACCTGCCTAGGGTCATAGAACTAGTAAATCTCTGAGGCATCTCTTTTTTTTTTTTCCAAGTTAAAACACATTTTTTTCCATTTTTATTATCATGCAAAACACACTCCCCTTTTGGTCATTGTTGTAAGAGCAAAGTAACACATAACCAAATCCCAAAAATAAAACCAAAAATACACTGATATGAAAGACAATTTCAACAGTTATTTCTCTGGAGATGGATAGAATTCCCCCATCACAAGTGTTTCAGGATTGTCCCAGATCATTGCATTGCTGAGAGGAGTCAAGTTTTCACAGATAACTGTCGTCCAATATTGCTATTATTATGTATAATCTTCTTCCAGTCCTGCTTATTTCCCTCCACATCTGCTCCCGAAGATCTTTCCAGCTTTTTCTTATCATTTCTTATAGCACAATAGTATTTCATCATCAACATATGTCAAAATTTGCTTGGCCATTCCCCAGTTGATTAACATACACTCAATTTCCAATTCTTTACCACCACAAAAAGAATAGCTATAAATATTTTTGTACAAGTAGGTTCTTTCCCCTTTTTTATTATCTCTTTGGGATACAGATCCAGTAGCAGTATTACCAGATCAAAGGGGATGCACAGTTTTATAGCCCTTTGGGTATAGTTCCAAATTGCCCTCTAGAATGGTTGAATCAGTTCACAACTCCACCAACAATGCATTAGTGCCCAATTTTGCCACATCCCCTCCAACATTTACCACTTTACTGCTTTATTGGCCAGTCTAATAGGTATGAGGTGGTACCTCAGAGGCATCTTCTTGAAATTCCACCCCGCTAACCTCTACAAAACATAGCAAACTACATGTAAAAGAACATACCATAAAACTTTGAAGGGATCCCATGTCAGGCATCTTTCATAATTAAGGCTAGGGAGAGAATTCTTTACTAAATAAAAGATAAAAGAGATCATAAAATATAATCAATCATAAAGCAAGCATTTATTAAACACCTACTATATCCCATTGTAAATACCATCCAAGATGCTGGGGATACAAATAAACAAAATGAGACATTTCTTAATATCATGGAATTTCCATTTTACAGGAAGAAATAATGAGAGAGAGAGAGAGAGAGAGAGAGAGAGAAGAGAGAGAG